>NC_142810.1:51785526-51811166 GCF_049724085.1 Artemia sp. Qi Xiang Cuo
TTTTCGTGTGTGTGTAAGTTTTCGTGTGTGTGTGTAAGTTTTTGTGTGTGCGTGTAAGATTTTGTGTGTGTGTAAGTTTTGTGTGCATGTAAGATTTTATGTGCATGTGTTTTCGTGTGCATGTGTAAGTTTTTGTGTGTATGTGTGGTTGTGTGTGTGTGTGTGTGCATAAGTTTTCGTGTGTGTGTGTGATTTTTGTGTGTGTGTGTAAGTTTTTGTGTGTGTGTGTAAGTTTTAGTGTGTGTGTAGTTTTTGTGTACATGTAAGTTTTTGTGTGCATGTAAGTTTTTGCGTGTGGGTGTAAGTTTTTGCGTGTGGGTGTAGTTTTTTGTGTGTGTGTGTGTGTAGTTTTGTGTGTCTAAGCTTTTGTGTGTGTAAGTTTTGACGTGTGTGTGTGTGTAAGTTGTGTCGTGTGTGTGTGTGTGTGTGTAAGTTTTTGTGTGAAGAAAACTAGCTCAGAAAAGACAAAAATAGCAAACCACTCATCTCAATCATAGAGTTTCAGTCAACACACACCTATGAAAGGCTAATAAATCCAGCCCAGAAAAGTCAAAAATAGCAAACTACATAACCCAAATCATAGGTTTCTGCAAGTGACATTGACCTATGATGAAAGGCTAAGAAATCTAGCTCAGAGAAAAGTCAAAAATAGCAAGCGCAACACAATCCCAAACTATAGGTTTCAGACAACAAACACCTACAGAAAGGCTAAGAAATCCAGCTCAGAAAAGTCAAAAAGCATGCAATCCAGCCATCCCAAATCATAGGTTTCAGACAACAAACACCTATGAGGGACTAAGAATCCTAGCTCTGAAAAGTCCAAAATGCAAACTACACCTCCCAAATCTTAATTTTCTGAAAGCACACACCTATGAAATTCTATGAAATCTAGCTCAAAAAATTCAAAAATGTCAAACCATTCAGTCCTAAATCATAGGTTTCAGTCAAAACACACCTACGAAAGAGTAAGAAATCCAACTCATAAAAGTCAAAAATAGTAACACCAAACTCCCAAATCATAGGTTTCATTTACCACATACCTAGGAAAGACTAAAAAATCTGGTTATAAAAATTCAGAAATAGCAAATTGTATACCCCAAATCATAAGCTTCAGACAACACACACCAATGAAATACTAAGAAACCTTAGCTCAGAAAAGCCTGAAATAGCAAACTATTCATCCCAAACTATAGGTTTCAGACAACAAAAACCTATGAGGGACTAAGAATCCTAGCTCTGAAAAGTCTAAATAGCAAACTACACTTCCCTAATAAAAATTTTCTGACAGGACACACCAATGAGGGTTTAAGAAACCTAGCTCAGAAAAGTCAAAAACTGAAAATTAACCATCTCAAGTCATAGTTTTCACGCAACACAGACTTTTGAGTGGCTATCAAATCCATCTCAGAAAAGTCAGGAATAGCAACCCACTTATCCCAAATCATTTGTTTCAGTCAACACACATCAACGAAAGACTAAGAAATCTAGCTTAGAAAAGCCCGAAATAGTAATTTGCATATCCCAAATCATAAGTTTCAGACAACATTCACCTACGAAATACTATGAAACCTTAGCTTAGAAAAGCCTGAAATAGCAAATTACACACCTCAAATCATAAGTTTCAGACAACACACACCTACGAAATACTAAGAAACCTTAGCTCAGAAAAGCCTGAAATAGCAAACTACTCATCCCAAACTATAGGTTTCAGTCAACAAACACCTATGAGGGACTGTGAATCCTAGCTCTGAAAAGTCCGAAAAGCAAACTACAAATCCCAAATCATAGGTTTAAGACAACACACACCAACCATAGACTAAGAAGCTTATATCCCAAATCATAGGTGTCAGTCAACACACACCAACGAAAGACTAAGAAAGTTAACTTAGAAAAGTCCGAAAGAGTAATTTACATCTCCAAAATCACAAGTTTCAGACAACAGACACCTACTAAATACTATAAAACCTTATCTCAGACAGGCCTGAAATAGCGAATTAGACACCTCAAGTCATAAGTTTCAGACAATACACACCTATGAAATACTAAGAAACCTTAGCTCAGAAAAGCCTGAAATAGCAATCTACTCATCACAAACTATTGGTTTCAGACAACAAACACCTATGATGGACTAAGAATCCTAGCTCTGAAAAGTCCAAATAGCAAAACTACAAATCCCAAATCATAGGTTTCAGACAACACACACCAACGAAAGACTAAGAAATCTATCTTAGAAAAGACCAAAATATTAATTTACATATCCCAAATCATAAGATTAAGACAAAACACACCCACCACAGTCTAATAAATAAATATCATAATAGTCAAAAAGCAAACTGCTCATCCCAAACTATATGTTTCAGAAAACAAACAAATATGATATTATCATAAATATATATCATAAAATTCAAAAATAGTAATTTACATAGCACAAATCATAAGTTTCTGACAACACACACCTATGAAAGGCTAAGAAACCTAGCTCAGAAAAGTCAAAAATAGCAAACTACTCATCCCAAACTATAGGTTTCGAACAACAAACACCTATGAGGGACTAAGAAATCTAGCTCAGAAAAACCCGAAATAGTAATTTACATATCCCAAATCATAATTTTCTGAAAACATTCACCTACGATGTACTAGGAAATCCTAGCTTATAAAAGTCTGAAATAGCAAACTACTCATCCCAAACTAGAAGTTTCAGACAACAAACACCTATGAGAGACTAAGAATCCTAGCTCTGAAAAGTCCAAATAGCAAACTACACATCCCAAATCATAATTTTCTGACAACACACACCTATGAAAGGCTAAGAAATCCAGCTCAGAAAAGTCAAAAATAGCAAACCATACACCCCAAATCATAGGTTTCAGACAACATACATCAACGTAAGACGGGGCCCGGGGAGGGCCTTTGGGGGGCCCGGGGGTGTCCTTGGGGGGTCTGGGTGGGCCTTTGGGGGCGCCGGTGGTCCTTTGGGAGCTTGGGGGGCCTTTGTGGCACAGGGAGGGCCTTTGGGTGCCTGGGGGACATTTGGGGACCGGTGGAGGGCCTTTGGGACCCGTTGGTCCTTTGGGAGCTCGATGGGCCGTTGGGGGGGGGGGCCCGGGGATGTCCGTTGAGGGTCTGAGGAGGGCGTTTGGGGGGCTGGGGCTATATGGAACCTTGGGAGACCATTGGGGCCGGTGTAGGGCCTTTGGGACCCCGTTGGTCCTTTGGGAGCTCGATGGTCCTTTGGGGGGCCCGGGGATGGCCTTTGGGGGTCTTGGTGGGCCTTTGGGGGCACCGGTGGCTCTTGGGGCGCCCGGGGGACCTTTGAGGCCCGGGGGGAGGGCCTCTGTGGGCCGGGGGGCCCTTTGGGGGTCCGGGGGCCCTTTGAGGACCAGAGGAGGGCCTTTGAGGGTCTGAGGAGGGCGTTTCGGGGGGCTGGGGCTCTTGGGGAGCTGGGGGGGCCTTTGCGCCCGGGGGGCTTCCTTGGGGGTTGGGGTAGGGGGATCGGAACCCTTTGGGGTTGGGGTAGAGGACCTCACAACACTGTTCAAATGAAACTTGTGTATTATAACGACCACACTCAAAACCTCTTCTAAAACCCTTTCTAAAATCTTCTTTCAAAATGTCTCTAACGGTTTCGCCGAAATAATCCCATAAAATGGATAAAACCGTTTCGCCCAAATAATCCCTAAACGTAATTTCTGTGTGTTCCTTTTGTATGGCATCTGTGCGCTAACGCATTTCAAATTTCTAGGAAACCCTTTCCTACGTTAATCTCTTCATCTCATAAATGTTCCTAGCTAAACTATTAGGGTTTCGTTAGAATATCAATTTACCTCTCCGACTTAAAGCTCCGTGAAGCCGTATTTAAAAATAGAATTTCTATCTCTTTAGACCCCCGCATAATTCCAAGATAACAAGTGATGTCAATTATAATTCCTGACACTATAGATCAATGAAGCCCTATTTGAAAATAGAATATTAATTTTTCTCTCTGTCCTAAAGAACGTTTATCCCTCAGACCTAAGATTAAAGAAGCTTTTATGTTTTCTAATTCTCCCCTTCGTGAATCAATAATTTCCCCTAGCGATTATGTAAATCAAGTTCACAGGTGCTATTTCTCAGGTTAAGCTAACCAAACAACAATGAAGCCATGTTTGTTTCTTAATTTCCCCTTTGTGAATCAATAATTCCCCCATCGATTATGTAAATCATCCCTCATGTCATTCGCACGTGGCCAAATATATATATATATATATTTGGCCGATAGTTCAATGTTTGATGTAACATAGTTTATAAGAAAATGGAATATAACGATACATTATAAACCAAAATTCTATTAAGTCAGTGCGCATGTGCAACCTTCGCCCCGGAGCTATTACACATAGAAACATCAAATAAATCGACCTTGGAAAAAGAGGTCATTGACCCCATTACGCAATCTTTCTCCCTAGGGAGGCTATGCCCTTATTTGGTGTACTGACAGTATTCTATGCCCATATATGGTGTGGGTACGGGAGTTATAGGGTCACTTCTACTCACATCTTCATTATTTGCTTTCCAGGCTTTTATGTTTGACAAAGAGGACTCAAAAAACACTAGGGAGGAAAAATATGGGGGTTCTAAACATATTTACTTTGTAGAGTGGAAGAGACAAGGGTAGTTAACGACTTTGTGTTCAAAGAAAGAGGTACTTTTGCGTTGAAGTTAGAAATGGACACTTCGTATTTTTTTATGTTGTGACATAATTTAATAATAAATTTCTTCTAAATTTCAGCTAAAAACCTAAATCGACCCTCGCAATTGTATAAATAAATCATTCAGTTGCTGCTAGCTCCTTCAAATACTTGGGACTGCAAAAATTGGAATTTTATTCCAGACACTTGTGATTTCTAGGTGTAAATAGTGTCCTTAGTGCCATGAAGCAAGTACAAGTAAAAAGCCATAAAAAAGACGAGTTGTTTGATTATATCTAACTCTATGTTTGTCCCTGTCTCTAGCTATGCTTATGTTTAACTTTTCCTAAGGAAGGAAAAAGTAAAAGTAAAAAAAGCAAAAATTAAAAAAGGTAAAAAGTACAGAACCGAAAGTAAAAAAAAAAGTTCCATCTTGGAGCATTTAAAAGAATGAGTCAATCCACCAGCAAAAGCTTTCTGTAGAATTTGCTCGCTTTTTTAAGCCCGGGGGATAATGTTTTTTAATACGCTTCGTGATTCATTTTTTCCGTACGTTCTAGTGATTTTAAGAACTTGTCTAGCAATTGTTGATCAGACTGCGACAAAACCAGGGGCGTAAATTGCTATGGGGCTGGGGGGGGGCAGTTGCTTCCCCCCCAGACCTCGTCCCCCCAGACCTGATTTTGCCCCCCCCCAGATTTTTTAGATTATACCCTTATTTATCCTTCATCCGAATAAAAAATACAAATTTTATCGAATACAAAATCTTATACGAAATGACGCGTAACCCGGAGCCTCGTGTTTTCTCTAGCATTGTCAAAAGCATTGCATTATGAATTCATTTGTTGAATAAGAGTGTGCGAAATAGTCAGAGAAAAATAATCGATATTTTTAAACCTAGTCAACCAGCTAAAAAAGCTAAGTTGGTGGATAGTGTAGCAGCAACAGAAGCTGGCCCAAGTGAGGTGTGTAATTTTGCCATTTATGGTTTGACTAACATAAACTTATAGCCTTTGCTTCATGCAGTAAATTCCATGCGAACTAAAGTTTAGCCTACAGAAGTAAGATCTTAATATTGCAGTACAACTTCGGATTAATGTATAATCGCAAATTTTGTGGGGACAATCATATAACCGAGCATATAAGAAACAATTATAGATATAGAGGTGTCATTCAAGGAGGGGGGGCAGGCGAGGACTTCAGAGATGACTACAGGGACTACAGCCTGAGTTATCAGACTTGATTTATGGCAAAGAGTTTTGGAAGAGCTTAAGGGAACAAAAGAGCATTAAATGCTTTCCTAAGTCCCAGCCATTTTAACTAGGTAGCCGCTCACCATTATTTATACCTCTTATTATGTTCTCTGCCTAGAAACTGGGTATGGCGCAAAAAAGGAATGAAAAAGAGCTAAAATACATTTGAATTGACAGTTTTAGTATAAATAAAAATTGCTGCTTCGTTTTTGAAACGTTTTTCAAAACTGTTTTAAAACTATATTATTTTTGAGAGTGGAAGATACAAGGTTATTTAACTACTCTATGTTAAAATATAGAGGTAATTTAGCTCCGAAGTTAAAAATGTACACTTATTATTTTTTTATGTTGTGAAATAATTTAATAATAAATGTCTTATAAATTTCAGCTAAAAAACTAAATTGACCCTCGCAATTGTATAAATAAATCATTCAGTTGCTGCTAGCTCCTTCAAATACTTGAGACTGCAAAAATTGCCAAAACTGCCAAAATTGGGACTGCAAAAATCGGAATTTTATTTCAGACACTTGTGGTTTCTATGTGTAAATTAAATAAAAAAAAACAAGTTTTTTTAACTGAAAGTAAGGAACGACGTTAAAACTTAAAACGAACAGAAATTATTCCGTATATGAAGGGGGCTGTCCCCTCCTCAACGCCTCGCTCTTTACGCTAAAGTTTTTTTATTGTTTAAAAAAATAGAGTTGTGAGAAAGTCAAACTTTAGCGTAAAGAGCGAGGCGTTGAGGAGGGGACAGCCCCTTCATATACGGAATAATTTCTGTTCGTTTTAAGTTTTAACGTCGTTCCTTACTTTCAGTTAAAAAAACTTGTTTTTTTTTATTTAATTTTTGAACGTTTTTGAACTAATGCAGGTTTTGATTTTGGCTCATCGTACATGAATAATTAAAACAAAATTTGCATATTATATTTGGTTAAATGGCTTTCTCGAAACTTGTTTAATTTTATTTACGAACGTTTTTATTAGTAATAAATATACGTAACTTAGAATTAACTTACGTAACGAACTTCTATATTCATAAATTTTTAACACGTATATTAGGGGGTTCGCCCCCTAGTCAATACCCTGCTCTTTAAACTATAGTTCGAATTTTTTTTCCAGTTCTTTAAAAACGACCTCTTAATCACAATCAGTTGATCAGTTGAAAAACTTGTTTTTTTTATTTAATTCCTGATCTTTTTCTTTAATAATGCTGGGAAATCCGGCGCCCCCTTCATCGCACTGTCCCTTCCCCCGTGAAACCTTCCTTCATGGCCAGATCCTTCCAGATCGCCCCCGCCCCTCGCCTTCCCCCCCCTACCAGCAAAAATCTCCACAGAAAAAGTCTGTATACTTACCAAAAACAAAACAAATATTTTAACATAGATTAAATTTAATAAATGTAATAACACCCCCCGGGGCCTTTGGGGGATCAAGTCATCCTAAAATACATTTTTATAATATTTTCGAACATGCTGAACAAAATGACTATCTCAAAATTTTGATTGGGTGACTTTGGGAAACAAATGAGTATGGAAGGGGGCCAAGTTGCCCTCCATTTTTTTGGTCACTTTAAAAGGGCACCAGAACTTTTATCTATTATTCCAATGAGCACTCTCACGTTATTCTAGGACCACTGGGTCGATACGATCACCCCTGGGGAAAAAAAAAAACAAACAAACAAATAAACACGCATCCGTGATCTTTCTTCTGGCAAAAAATGGAAAATTCCACATTTTTGTAGATAGGAGCTTGAAACCTCTACAGTAGGGTTCTCTGATACGCTGAATATGATGGTGTGATTTTCATTAAGGTTCTATAACTTTTAGGGGTCTTTCCCCCTTTTTTCGAAAATCAGCCAAATTTTCTCAGGCACGTAACTTCTGATGGGTAAGATTAAACTTAATGAAACTTATATATTTGAAATCAGAATTAAAATCTGATTCTTTTGATGTATCTATTGGTATCAAAATCCCGTTTTTTAGAGTTTCGGTTACCATTGAGCCGGGTCGCTCCTTACTTACAGTTCGTTACCACGAACTGTTTGATAGTGTCCTTAGTCCCATGAAGCAAGTATATATAAAAATCCATAAAAAAGACGAGTTATATGTTTATATATAACTCTATGTTTGTCTCTGTCTCTAGCTATTTTATCTTTAACTTTTTCTAAGGAGGAAAAAGTAAAAGTAAAAAAAGCAAAAATTAAAAAAGGCAAAAAGTACAGAACCGAAAGTAAAAATAAAGTTCCATCCTGGAGCATTTAAAAGAATGAGTCAATCCACCAGCAAAAGCTTTCTGTAGAATTTACTCGCTTTTTTAAGCCCGAGGGATAACGTTTTTTAATACGCTTCGTGATTCATTTTTTTTCCGTACGTTCTAGTGATTTTAAGAACTTGTCTAGCAATTATTGATCAGACAGCGACAAAACCAAGGGCGTAAATTGCTATGGGGCAGGGGGGCAGTTGCCCCCCCCAGAACCTCGTTCCCCCCCCCTCAGACCTGATTTTGCCCCCCCCCCAGATTTTTTAGATTATACCCTTATTTATCCTTCATCCGAATAAAAAAATACAAATTTTATCGGATACAAAATCTTATACGAAATGACGCGTAACCCGGAGCCTGTGTTTTCTCTAGCATTGTTAAAAGCATTGCATTGTGAATTCATTTGTTGAATAAGAGTGTGCGAATAGTCAGAGAAAAATAATCGATATTTTTAAACCTAGTCAACCGGCTAAAAAAGCCAAGTTGGTGGATAGTGTAGCAGCAACAGAAGCTGGCCCAAGTGAGGCGTGTAATTTTGCCATTTATGGTTTGACTAACATAAACTTATAGCCTTTGCTTCATGCAGTAAATTCAATGCGAACTAAAGTTTAGCCTACAGAAGTAAGATCTTAATATCGCGCTACAACTTTGGATTAATGTATAAATCGCAAATTTTGTGGGGAAAATCATATAACCGAGCATATAACAAACAATTATAGATATATAGGTGTCATTCAAGGAGGGGGGGACAGGCTAGGACTTCAGAGATGACTCCTGGGACTACAGCCTGATTTATCAGACATAATTTATGGCAGAGTTTTGGAAGAGCTTAAGAGAATGAAAGAGCATTAAATGCTTTCCTAAGGCCCAGCCATTTTTGATAGGCGGCCGCTCACCATTATTTATACCTCTTGTTATATTCTCACCCTAGAAACTGGGTATGGCGCAAAAAGGGAATGAAAAAAAGCTAAAATACATTTGGATTGACAGTTTTAGTATAAATAAAAATTGCTGCTTCGTGACAAAATTCTACTTTTTAAAGTTAAATCGGCTGTTATTGCGAGGCATTCACTTCACGTCAGCGTGCTTCATCCAAAACAAAATTTACGACTTGCCCTCCTAGATTTTGCTGATAAGCTAGGTAAGTACGAGAATTTTGTTGTATTGAGTTGCTAAGTTTCTTTTTCGGATTTTGTTATCGTTTAATTTAGGAAATTCTACACGTAGTTAAACTGACAAAAAACGATATATATATTTTAACCCTCTTAAATTTCAGTTGACTAGCTTAGACTATTCTAACGAATTCAAAAATCTGAGAATTTGAGCATTTGGAGGCACTTAAACATGCAGAAGATGCTAGAGCGTATTGAATGATCAGTCGAAAGATTTTTGTATACTATCTTCAATTTTGGTGGAAATAAAGCTATTATTATAAATGAGAGAAAAAACACCCGATTTAATAGACCACCCCGTTATTAATCATGAAATAACAAAAACGAAAACTAGTAAGGGCAAAATTCCAATACGTAACACTAAACGATAGCAGAAAAGCTAATTAGAAGCTAGGAGCAGGGGCGTAACTATCACTTTTTTTAGGAGGGGGGGGGGGGTGAGCACGACGAAAGTTTTCCAACAAAACCAAAACTGTACCGACGGAAAAAAGGTTTAGTGGCGAAAGTTTCTGTATAAATGGAAGTAAATGGCTTGAAAACAGTATTTTTGCTGCGGAGCGTTGGAAATTCTTGAAATATTTACTACGAAAGTCTATTATTCCTTATGTCTCCTAGACACCTATTTAAGGGAACAACTCTTTCAGAGCTATCGGCCTCTGAATAAAGTTAAAACGTTTAATAGCGAAAGCACTGGATTTTTTTCTAGGGGGGAAGTGTATCCGATGCATCGGATACGATATTGAGAGGCAATCTTGACATCTCCCACCATAAAAGGGAGGCACCCAACCAGCCAAAGCTAGCCGAATACCCCAAAACAAACGGTCGCCGTTTTTCTGCTAAAGCCTATGAGAAAAAACCATGGGTAGAATACTCTATTAAAGAAGACGCCATTTACTGCTTTTGCTGTTGGCACTTTTCCTTAACAAGAAATCATGGAAATACTTCTGATAATGTAGTGTTTGTCGACACAGGAATGAATAACTGGATAAAGCTATTCGAAAGGATTGAAAAACATCAGGCTTCAGAAGCTCATAACGAAGCAAATCGCAGCTGGACCAAATATAAAGCAATTGAGTGTGGCACATCTGAGTCAATAGCTACAACTCTCTATTCAAATGGGAAGGAAGCTATAGCGGAAAATCGCCTGCATATAGTCACACTTGCGAAAGTGGTATGTGCCCTAGCACGCCAAGTGCTCCCATTTCGAGGTCAAGATGAACACGACGACTCACACAATCGAGGTAATTTTATAGAAATACTAGAAATAATGACAGAGGGAAACCCGGATCTTCAGCAAAAACTAAAACGTTGGTATGGAAGCTATTTGAGTCCCGACTACCAAAATAGTCTTATAAGCGCATGCTGGCTGACCTCTTGCGAGAACAAACAAGTTGCTCTATTAAGAAATATTGAGCAATCTGCGCAGATAAAACGAAAGGTCTGTCGAAAAAAGAGAAGCTCGGTTTAACTATTCGGTTTATTGATAGTAATTCTATCATCCGCGAGGAGACATTCGGAAGTACACATCTTGAACAATTAGATGCTGCATAAAAAAAATGCTGCATAAAAGGGAGGCACCCAACCAGCCAAAGCTAGCCGAATACCCCAAAACAAACGGTCGCCGTTTTTCTGCTAAAGCCTATGAGAAAAAACCATGGGTAGAATGCTTTATTAAAGAAGACGCCATTTACTGCTTTTGCTGTCGGCACTTTTCCTTAACAAGAAATCATGGAAATACTTCTGATAATGTAGTGTTTGTCGACACAGGAATGAATAACTGGAAAAAGCTATTCGAAAGGATTGAAAAACACGAGGCTTCAGAAGCTCATAACGAAGCAAATCGCAGCTGGACCAAATATAAAGCAATTGAGTGTGGTACATCTGAGTCAATAGCTACAACTCTCTATTCAAATCGGAAGGAAGCCATAGCGGAAAATTGCCTGCATATAGTCACACTTGCGAAAGTGGCAAGTGCCCTAGCACGCCAAGGGCTCCCATTTCGAGGTCATGATGAACATGACGACTCACACCATCGAGTTAATTTTATAGAAATACTAGAAATGATGACAGAGGGAAACCCTGATCTTCAGCAAAAACTAAAACGTCGGTATGGAAGCTATTTGAGTCCTGACTACCAAAATAGTCTTATAAACATACTGGCTGACCTCTTGCGAGAACAAACAAGATGCTCTATTAAGAAATATTGGGCAATGTGCGCAGATGAAACGAAAGATCGGTCGAAAAAAGAGAAGCTCGGTTTAACTATTCGGTTTATTGATAGTAATACTATCATCCGCGAGGAGACATTCGGAAGTACACATCTTGAACAATTAGATGCTGCATCCCTTGCTAATGCAATCAAGGATCTTGTTGAAAAGCACGAACTGGATTGGAGTACCTGTGTGTCTCAATGCTATGATGGTGCGAGCGTCATGAGCGGCACATGTAATGGTGTTCAGGCTATTCTTAAAGGATTTGCACCACAAGCTAGGTATATTCATTGTCACGCCCATTGCCAAAATCTTGTGCTTGCGCAGTCAGTAGCTTCTTGTCCGGAGGTTAGAAACTTCTTTTCTTGCATTCAGGCATTATATGTCTTTCTCAGCTGAAGTGCGCCACGTCACGAACTTTTCCTTCGAACCCAACAAGAACGCGGAAAAAAGAAGATTGAGCTCGAGCGGCTAGCCGACACTCGATGGTGCTATTAGTTTTCCTCAATTCAGAAGATCTGGACACGTTTAGGTGTTATTCTCGAAACATTCAGGGTTATTTAGGATGAAGCCAGTTCAACAGAGGACCGTTCTGAAGCTTCTGGATTGTTGGCATCAATTGATGTCAAGTTCTTGCTCATTCTTGAAATAATGAGCAGTACCCTCGGTCCGATAGATATTGCATCCAGAGAACTCCAGTCCAAGAGCCTCATTCTTTCAGGCGTAAATTCTCTGCTTCAAGCAGTTCAACAACAGGTTCTAGAGTTCCGATCTGAAGAGCGTTGGTTTAAGATGGTCGAAGCAACGAAAAGCTTATGCAAGCAGCTCTCAATCCAAATAGAAAGCCTTGACGCTCGGTTGCTATAAGCAGACGCCTTCTCGATTTTTATGTAGAAACCACTTTCGGTGCCAGAGCAAGAAATCAATCAGAAGAGGATCGTGACATTTTTCAAACTTATAGGTGGGACATTTTATACTTCATAGTCGACCGAGTAACTTCGGAGCTGAGACAAAGGTTTGGTGAAAACTCCTCAGTAATCCAAGGCTTAGAAGCGTTAGAACCAAGTTCACCGAAGTCCCTGGATGCACGTCTAATACAAGACTTTGTACGTGACTTTCTTACATTATTTGTAAACGAGCTGAAGTTTGAGTCAGAGATAGCCTTGGCAAAATCTTATTTACAAAGGATGAAACCAAAATGTCCATCAAAAGCTCTTGCCTTCCTTTACATGAACAAAGACGCCTTTGCTGACATCTCGGAATCTTTCAAAACTGCTGTGAGGCTCCCCCTTTCAACTGTCTCTAACGATATATTTTTTTCAATGCTTAAGAGGGTTAAGGAATATTTCAGAACAACCATGACTGATGAGCGACTTAGTGATTTGTTAGTTATAACTACCCAGCCAGAAAAAGCAAAAAAGATGGATTATAACATTGCCGTCGACAAGTTTGCTTCCCTGAAGCAACGACGTTTCCCATTAGAATACTGGCTCTCTCTGGACACTTCAGTGGTGATGCAAACAAATTTATGATTTATTTGCTTAATTGTGTTTATGTACTTGAATTTTTGTATATCTAATTGTGTTCTAAACTTTATCCAAATAATTTTAAGTTGGCTACCACTTAATTTGTCTCGATTTCCCCCTCCCTTGGATTTTTGCTAATTCAACCCACTTGAGGCTGCCTATTGAGACATGCAATTTGCTCCTTCCTAGGTTTTTTTTTTCATTTCCGCCAGTGCGCTTCGTGCCAAAAAACCCTGATCTAGGCCTTCACTCAATTCAATTCTTAACAAAACAAAATGACATTTCCTAATTATAATTTTTGTTTTTGGCTTGGATCCTTCACATCACAATATATGTTTTTAAGTAATTTGCTTCCCTAAAAAGGAGTCTAAGAGGTCCAATATAAGGGATAATACAGTTTTTAATAATATTTCAAAAATATCCGCTACTTCGCGGCAGGAAATGCTCTTTCCAAGCAATTCACTCGCTCTGAATTAGAAACTTTCACCAGTTCAAACGATTTTCTTTTTTAACAGAATATAATCAGCATAGTTTTGTACTTTCCTCACAAAGTAAAAGTGAAAATTTGCAAATTTTCTTCCGTTTGGTGGCAAAAATCTTGCCCCCCCCCAGAATATTTCTGAATTTACGCCACTGGACCAAACTGGTCTCACCCCTCCCTCAGGAAAAATCTGAGTTATTTCGTCTCTTCCCCTCAGAAAAATATAAATGATGTCCCCGCCCCCCTGAAGTTTTTGTTTTAAGGTGCTTTCACATTGCTACGTCATGCCTTTCACACTGCCTTATGCGTCTTATGTAACCTTTCACATCAAGAAGTTACGTTATGTTTTGGTCGTTATGTTCTCTTACGTTCGACGTAACGTAGGATTTTTACATAGCATAACGAACATAGAAAATAGAGTCGGGCTCTATTTTTACGTTACGTTACGCAAAAGTTTCAAGCTTTGTGGGATAAATGGACTCCCTTGATGAAAAAATAATTGACTTTGTCAAACAACGTCCTTTTTTGTACGATAAAAAGCAGATGGACTATAAGGACTCTGCAAAGAAGCTAAACGCTTGGTCTTCATTTGTTGAGAAAATCAACAAAGAATGTGGAAGAACTTTTCTTGGTAAGTTTCTTTGCTACTTTTCATAGGCAAAACTGGTTTAAGAAATGCTTTTGGGGGAGGTAGAAACCCCAGTTTTATGACTGGTTGCCACCTACATAATGTTTGTTTTCCTTTCATTTCCTTTGTTTCAGTATCTACATAGGCTAGTACTCTTTGTACCTTTAAAGCCTAGTAAAAGAGCCTTGGAAGGTGATTCCATCATAGCTCACAGTTATTATGGTGGTAAAGGTGCAGTGTAGCTCCCCCTGGAGTAGAGGGTGCAGAGGCCGTACAAATAGAACTGCAATATACAGTAAGAAGTCTGTTGTTTGCATTATTCTTCTTCTGGATGTTTGCTGCAATCTGTGCAACTTTACAACCCAATTGATTGAATAATATACCCTTAGAAATAAGCTGTTTTTATCAGGGGGAGCTACATTGCACCTTTACCAAAGTTATTATGGTGGTAAAGGTGCAGTGTATCTCCCCCTGTAGTATAGGGTGAAGAGGCCCAACACATAGAACTGCAAAATACAGAAAGAAGTGTGTTGTTTGCATTCTGCTTCTACTGGATGTTTGCTGCAATCTGTTCAACTTTACAACCCAATTGATTGAATAATATACCCTAAGAAATAAGCTGTTTTTATCAGGGGGAGCTCCACAGCACCTTTACCACAGGTATTATGGTGGTAAAGGTGCAGTGTATCTCCCCCTGTAGTATAGGGTGCAGAGGCCCTACAAATAGAAATGCAATAAACAGTAAGAAGTGTGTTGTTTGCATTCTGCTTCTACTGGATGTTTGCTGCAATCTGTGCAACTTTACAACCCAATTGATTGAATAATATACCCTTAGAAATAAGCTGTTTTTATCAGGGGGAGCTACACTGCACCTTTACCAAAGTTTTTTTCAGCTGTGATGGAAATCACAGATTTGCCCTCAGTCTTTGGATTTTGTCTTTTTGCCATTGGATACTAGAGCAAAAATACCTTATAAGCAAACCTGCATGCCAAAATGCCACTTTTATCTCCCTGGCTTTTCAAGATAGAGTAAATTGCTGCCATTTGATTGATTTTTTTAAACTTCTGTAAGTGACCACTGATTTCAATATTGTACTATATTATAATGCAACGCTGAATACAAATAGGTATTAACATCAGTGGCATAAATTCAAGCCCCTAAAGTAATAACATGCTTAGACAATGAGTAGCTCTGTACTTCTTTATGATGCTATAAATGACAAGTTTTAAGTTTAGTAGATCAACATGGAGATCAATGTTTTGCAATAAATAAACTTAGTAGCCTATGCCAAAGCTTTTCAAATTGCAAATCCAGATTGTATCCATAGCTCCTAGAAGATTAGTGGTTATATCTAAACTTTACATAGCACTCTAACTGGCCTTTGCCATTGGATTAAACTTTACATAGCACTCTAACTGGCCAAGTTGTCTTTCATTGCAAGATGCTTCCTATTGCTGTTTATTTAATAAGTCTATTAGCCTATAACCCCAGTAAGCAATTAGTAGATTGTTTTCCCTCAACTTTTGTGGAAAAATCAATTTAACTACAACAAAATCCAAATCGATCTCAGTTTTAAATTTAACATTACTATTAAAGAAGGATTATAGGGGGAGGCGATTTATCCAGTTCATTTATTAGAAAATAGACAAAATGATACTTCCTAATACTGAACTTTTGAAAACTCAGACACCTCACGGCACGATATTTGTTATAAGTTATTTGCTTCTCTAAAATAGGTGTCTAAGAGGCAAATGTAGGAATAATACACTTTTTAGTGATCTATTTTTATAATTGCTGCCGCTTCGCGGCCAAAAATAGGAGGGCTAAGCTCCAGGTCCTGGTCCCTCCCAAGGTTTCAGCAAATGACACCTCTGCATTGTTTGAATTGTTACTTGTTTTACAGATATTTCTTTCATTGCAGTTGAGGACCTGATGAAAAGATGGACCGGCCTTCGGGAAAGATATTCTAGGATCAAGAAAAACTTGAAACCCCCAAGTGGATCTGGTCTAGCAGATGTCGACATAAAGCCGGGAGAGGTAAAAATGCTGATTGCGATGGATTTTTTGAAAGATGTGATTGTGCCTAGAAATAGAAAAACCTTCAGCAATGTTAATCAACCTAAGCCAATGATGACTGATTATACTGACGAGATCCAGCCATATGCTTCAAGTGATACTCAAGGAGAAGTTACCGAAATAGAATCTGATAAAGAGATTGAACGTACTTTCATTATTTATTCCCCAGAAGATTTATTACAGGAAAGTTGCGATCCAGGGTCTGCTAACTTGTCGACAGAGGAGAACCTACCAAAGGAATTCCCAGTATCACCTGGTCCTGTTCCTAATGTTAAGAGAAAGAGATCAGGAGTCAGTACTTCTTCTAAAGTGAAGGAAGACAGCAGTGAGCTAGAGGAAACCCTGAAGAACTACCTTGTTGAAAAAATTTCTTCAAAGAGAAAGAAAGATGACACAAGTGGTCCCACTTCAGATCCAGATTTCATGTTCCTTCAGTCGATCTTACCCCATTTCAAGCAAGTGGCGCAGGAAGACAAACTGGACTGTCAACTTGAGATTCTGAGTATCATCAGGAATTATAGAAAGAAAAATACATTGCATACAGAATGAGCTTCTTTTGTAATTGAAGTTACCTTTTTCATATATATTTTTGTAAACGAGATTGAAATAATGTTAATAACCTTTCTGAGGGTACAAACACCAGAAATGATAAATATGGCTGCAACTGGCACTATTCCTTTTTAAAATGAACAGAGGTGGATTGAAATGCTTAACCCTGATGCTTTTCAATTCTATTTCATAGAGAACAAATTTGCTTACTATGAAAGGAAGGTAGATTTCAAATATATCTAGCTAAGATACACAGTTGTTTAGTAGAAGAGCATGTATTGAAACACCAGTATATTGCACAGAGTGAAATGATAAAAAGGATAAAGCTTCAAAGTGAAGTTACTATCAAAGTTAAATAGAGATGTCAAGCAAAACAAGTAGCTCTCAAACATCCCATTCTGAAAATCAAAAAGTTAACACAAAAACCGGGGTTTTTTTGGGGGGGGGGGCCAGCCACCCCCCAATAATTTGGAGAAACAAATATTATATATCCCATGCCCCTTGACTATCTGGATATAGACCCCTCTTGTCCCCCCTCCCCAACAAAAATACTTGAGTTCATAATTGCTGTGAAATGTAAACATTATTTGATTTATGATACACGACATGAAATTGGTATTAGCATTGTAAATGCTTGGCATTATAGGGAGGAGGCTAATCTACCTTTGTTCCTTAAGGCTAAAGCTTCCATTCATTTTCAGGAACATTCAAGGGGTTTTCAGTTTTCTTAAGAGGTTTTACACTGCTAACTGACAGAAATGTAAGTAAATTGTTTACACTTTTTGCTATCTTGAAAAGGGGTTAGGTTAGGAAAATTAAACTTTCAGTTATGAATCCAGGGCCAAAACCATACTTTGGAAAGGTATTACCAAGCTTCCACATTAACGATCTTATGATTTCTAAGTCTTGGATTATAAGTCAGGGGAAAAAAGAAAACACTAAGACCATAACATCCTTCCTTTATAAAGTACAAAACACATTAATGATTAACCTACATTACCATAGTTTTTTCCCATAAATTGGACAAAATCCAATCTCCTTTAGCCCATGCCTATGGAATTTTTGCCCCCCCCAATAAATTGCTGGAATAAAATTCTACTTTAGCTACTTTTGGCTATCTTGGAAAGGAGCTAGGTTTGGAAAATGAAATTCTGAAGGATGGATCTACAGGCTGAAGTAAGTCCCAGGATGGTATTTTGGAGCACCTACCTTTACTCCTTCTCTCTCTAGAGGGTTCTAAAATTTGCCTACATGACAGGTCTATACTTATTGAACTTTAGACAAGACAACATTTTACCTTAATCAACTTGAGATTCTGAGTATCATCAGGAATTATAGAAAGAAAAATACATTGCATACAGAATGAGCTTCTTTTGTAATTGAAGTTACCTTTTTCATATATATTTTTGTAAACGAGATTGAAATAATGTTAATAGCCTGGTAGCAATTTGTTTGCAGGAAACTGTATGCTTCCGTTTTCAATGGCTTTTCCCAAATCTGATCTTGCAAATATGCCACCATCGCTTTCACTGCCATAGGCGCCTACATCAGTAAAGCTGAATTTATAACTGGCATCACAGACAGCCAGTAGTACAAGGCTATGGAAACCTTTGTAGCTGAAGTCCAGAGATCCACCTTTGTTTGGACACTGCATCCTTATGTGCTTCCCATCTATTGCACCTACACAATTTGGCATTTTGTATTTCTTCAGAAAATCGTCTGCAATTTTTTCCATTTGACTTGTTGAGGGTGGTTGCAGGTAAGTTGGTGACAGACTATCAAAAACAACCTTTAAAGTTTCACTTAGAATTCCACTAACTGTAGAGATTCCCAGACGGAAGTCGTAATGCAATGAAGTCATGGAGGCTCCTGTTGCCAGGTACCTCAAAGTTAGTGCCAGCTTGACTTCAGGAGAAATAGCTCTTCGAAAGTTTGTATCCTGCTTCCGAATTTTATCTTTGACTTGCTCAAATATGTCAAGGTATTCACTTCTTGAAAAACGGGTAAAATTAAAAAACTTTTCTTCATCATCACACAGAATCATGTCTTGTAGAAGGTTCAACTGTCCAAATGCATCTCTGTTTTCAGATGTAAAAATAGGTCTGACCCAATAGTCTCTTTTCTTTTTCTTCTTTGGGCTTTTTCCTTTTACACACAAAAGAGCTGCAGAAAGCATCAAAATTTCATCATCAGAGCTGCTTGAGTCTTCACCGTTCCACATATTGCTAGTTCAAAAAAAACCGCTGCTGCTGATAGTGACGAAATTATGGATTTTTATGTAGAGGCTTATGGGTTTGTATGTGAAAGTGGACGTAATAGTGTGAAAAGGGCTCCATAACTTAAGAGACGTAACGTAACTTAACGACATAACGTAATTTCTTACGTAGCAATGTGAAAGCACCTTTACTCATAAAAGACGTAGCAAAAATGCATTTAAACATGTTTTTGATGCATTTTTTAAGTTTTTTGTTTGTAAAACACCCTAAAATAAATACCCGCCCCCGAACAAAAATCCTGGATATGCCCTTGGTTCTAAGTATATATATATACATTAATTCTTACGTGTTAAAAAGTGTTCTTTAATTCATTTGGTTTGTTTTTGTGGCGTATTTTTATCCTATCCAATCATGTTACATTGATTCACAATCGATTTATGCTGGTAAAAAAGCAAAACCTGATATGTGTTTTTTTTTTTTGTATGAAACTTTAAGCCAATAAAACGAAGAAACAGTTTTCAAGTTGCACCTTCTTTTAGAAGTAAACTATCTGTTTTCTGTACTTAAATAGAATTGATTTATTAGTTGGTTAGCAATTAGGTGATATTATGTACATTGGTGACATATTTAAATGACGATATGATTTTGGACTAATAGATTAATGTACTATTTAATTTAAAGAATCAATTATCTGTCTGAATCAATTATTGAAAATCAATGGGTGTTAGTTAATGGACTATTAAATTAAAGAATCAATTATCTGTTTTAATCAATGTTTTTAAAAAAGTGGGTGTTAAAGTTTATAATCTTTAAATAAAGAATAAAGTTTCTTGGGGAATTAATTTTTTAAAATAAGTGGGTGTTAATAAATGGTAAATTTAAATAAAGAATAATTATTAATGGGGAAACAATTTTATTAATGACGTGGGTGTTAATTAATGGACTATTAAATTAAAGAATCAATTATCTATGTGAATCAATTAGTGAAAATCAATGGGTGTTAATTAATGGACTTTAATTACAGAATTAATTATCTTTGAGCAGATTCAGAGTAAACTAGGGGTTTGGTATCAAAATTGTTGCTTTCTAACGCACGTTTTTTCCCTCCACATTCAATGAGTGGAATATTTATACCTTGTCAACTTTCTAACGCTACTATATAGATCTGTTCAAAAAGTGTCAGAAAACTGTTCATGGCCTAATTTAACCTTAGACATAAGAAATCGAAACTAGTGTTCCCTTGATTTATTCTTTATGATCTTTAATTTACAGGTGTTGAAATTAAACGAAAGAATAGTGGCACAGGTTGAAAATGTCAGAAGTGTGAATGTTGAGGTTAATAAAGTAGAGAAGGAATTACTTCGCTTAAAATCAGAGTTCAAGCTGCGTACTGGTGCCGACTGGAAACCCGCCACAACTGCTCCTGAATCAAAAGTAGTGACCTCAATGAAGGATAATGGCAACGCCGCTGATGAAAAAGGAATTACTGAAGGAAGCTCAAGAGCAAGAAAGTATGGTGAGTGGTCCTAAGTTGTTACTTTTTTTGTTTTCTTTTCCGTCTTGTGTCTCTAGGTTATGTTTTCTCATCTACTACACCTCAATTACTTTTTAGAAAGGCCTGCATCTGATTGTTTTATTGTCATAAAATTTTCGGCAACTTAAAAGCTTGTTGAACTAAAGAAAATGTCAAACCAAATTAATGTTTACTATCGACTTTTGCGCTATGTCCAGGATGCTAATGTTGAAAATAGGGCATCAAACAATTATCTTCATTTAAATTTGTGTGCAACTAAGTTTTTTTCCTGAGGGGCGGGGATCTTAAATCCCCCCCCTCCTCCAAAAAAAAATATTCCAACTTTGGTGGGGGCGGTGTCATTTGCACTAATTTAGGAAAACCTACCCAAACGTAAATAGAATATGTTCTTTCTCTAAAGTTGTTCTGTTGTAAAAAAAGTGAATCCCAAAAGTAATATACATCTTGATGTGTGTAGCTATCCAATTACGAGTCTTGGTAAACAGAAGATGTAGAAGACAAATAGAAGCTAAGTATATTGAATATTGAATTCTTGAATAGTCTCCTCGAATAGAATAAAAAGATTTTTCTGCAAGATGTTTAATAATGGAAAAACAATAATTAGTTGAGGGAAAAATTTAATCAAACTGTCTTACGACTAAAAATCAGACAACATTTGTCTTTGTATTGACATACTTTCCTTGTAGTATTATTAATTTAATATAATGAGTTGAAACCATGCATACACATGTGAGCCTTATCAAATTACTAATATTAAATTTCTTAAGCCAATCCCCCCCCCTCTCCCTATCAAAGAAGTGTATTTTTATGAAGGAATCGTTAAAATACAAAATAAATTTGAATATTTTGCCCAAACGGGACTGTTTTTCTTTTTAATAATATCCCCCTCCCCCTTAGTGAGGGTTCAATAATTTTTCCTTTACTTGGTCTATTACGGTGAATGATCTCATATTTATCCTGAGCAAGACAGGCGATATCCCTCAGAGGCTCGAGGCAATTCTTTCCGGTACCTACCACAATCAAGCTATGAAGACAGATCACGAAGGTTTCGGTTGTTAATGTGACAAGCCGAAGTCAAACCCTTCTTAGAACTATACTAGTGGAAAGTGAATATCATTTGATTCTGCCAAGCTCAACCCTATCTGAGACAGTTGTGCATTTTGGAATTATCCAATAATTATGAAAGTATTTGCTGTTAACAGTGATCCTTTTTAAATTTCATTTCGATGCCATGTACAGGGTCGCCAAAAGGCAAAAGTGGTGCAAATAAGGCGATTTGTTGGATTTGAACTCGAAAATCTGCAATAGATTACAATCCAATTGGAAAGTCCTCTCCCCGCTGACTACTTATACTTTCTTTATGACAAGGAATGGGAAAAGAAAATAATATGTAAAATACGAATTGTTATTTAATAAGTGTATATAGCTTCAATTATGATTGGGCTAAACTTCAACAGTAACATTAAGATCAACTACTGTTTTTACTCGAGCTCAACTTAAAGAGGGCACTTGACTTGAAGGGGGACAGGATAGTAGATCCAACTATTATTTAAATGAAACTTGTTCAGAAAACAGGGGGAAGTTCGACATAGTTTGCCTCTGCAAGAGTACTTTCTGATTCTCGTCAAAATTTCGGACTGAATCTTGACTGGGGCAACCCTTAAACAATTTGCAACTGTCACACAATTTATTTTTTTTAACTTTGTGTTTAGAATGGGAGAGTTTTATTCATCCAAGCAATAATAGGTTAGAATGAAAATTCCAACTATATGGCGCTAGTACTTACAACGCCAAAAAAACAAGAAAAACACCGAGATTATAACTTGTTGAACACTGACATGTAAAAAGGCACGAACCAATCCTCCCCTCTCTCTCTCCTCCTCCTCATCTCCCCCCCTCTATCCTCATACCTCCCTCTCCCCCTCTCTCCTCTCTCCCTCTCCCCCTCTCTCTATCTCTCTCCCCCTCTCTACTCTCCCCCGTTGACCTTTCCCCCCTCTCACTTTCTCCCCCTTCTCTCTCCCCCTCTCTTTCTCCCGCCCCCTCTCTCTCCCTCTCTTTCTTTCTCTATCCCTCCTTCTCCCTTTCTCTCTCTCCCTCTCTTTCTATCTCTCTCACTCTCTATCTTTCTCTGTCCCTCTCTTTCTTTCTCTCTCCCTCTCTTTTTTTCTCTCTCCCTCCCTCACCCTTTTTCTCCCTCCTCTCTCTGTCCCTCTCTCTTTCTCTTCTCTCTCTCTCTCACACACTCTCTCACTCTCACTCACTCACTCACTCACCCTCTCTCGCTCTCACTCACTCTCTCTCGCTCTCTTTTTCTCTCTCTCCCTGTCTCTCCATCCCTCTCTCTCCGTATCTCCCCTTCTTCCTCTGTCTTATTCCTCTCGCTTGTTTTCTCGCGCTCCGTCAAGTCTTCACATCTCCCACGGTTTATAGATCCCTCCCTCGTCCCGTCACCCCCGCTCTTTGTCTCGCCGCTCCTTCAACTCCTTTTCTGTCCCACCTCTTCCTCGTGCTCTCGGTGTTGTGTTAACAACAGTTATTGGATATAATTCGAAGTACATATTTTAGATAAAGTTTTTTCTGTATGGCTATATTTCTGTTTTTATGTGTGATTCTCATCTTGCTTGTCCCTATTGGGATAACCATGACAATTTCCGAAAAACAAAATTGTTGCATGGACCAAATAATAGTTAATGGCCATAGATATTCTTGGCAGGGGAGGGATACCCTTGCTTATAATAGCTCATCGTTTAGCCATATTAAATAAAGAAAAACAAACAATTAGGGACGATTGAAATTTAACAATGAAAAATCGCCGTGAATACAGGGAGACTATTTCCTCGCCTGTTTTTCAAAACCAGTGAAAATTACGTGATTACCAACAAATTTGATATTTGTTGTATTGTTGCAAGTTTTAAGTAAAGTTCATGCAGCCACTTGAACTTTGAGATTGAAGGTAGGGGAAGCCCCATTCCGTAGTAGTAATCAATTACAACACAGTAGTAATCAAGTTTTGACAAAGAAAAAGTTTGACAGGTTCTAAATTTTGTTAATATTTTAGAATTGATAGTTCTGCAAAATTGTCCCCTTTTGTCTTTTAGTAACTAACGCTCAGCATCCTTCTAAGTACTCAATTTTTCTTTATCTGCAGGGTAAAATTGATGTTCCAGTAGCTGCTGGCACTGCCCAAGTCCTAAAACGAAAGAAGAATGAAGATATGTGAAAAGACAATTCATAAAGATGGAGGAAAAAGCAGCTGATTCTCAGGTTACCACATATCTTTTCAAAAGTATTCCCTTTTGGTTTTCACCAAAATTTATTTAGTTGTCAACTTAAAATAGCACCGAGTGTATAGAGAGAATGATTAAGAGAATCAACTAATTGTTCGTTCAGCAGGAGGGATGTGCTAAAGCACACGATGGCTTGCCCCAGGCCCCTATTACACTTCCTGGCTGAGGGGCCATGAAACGGAGATCAGCACCGGTTTGGATAGGGCCTCCTTCCTTCCTTTTAATCTCCCTTCCCCCGAATCCCCCTTCTTATCCTGCTTCCTTTTAATTCTTTATGAGTGTGACTGACACCGAATGCTAAGTATATGAAACCCAAGTATATGGGTATTCTTATATATTAGTTTTGTTACAACTTTTTCATGGGACCTTATTGGTGCTTGTGGACCGTTTCATCCGTACCCACTTCCCCCTCATATATGCTATCATTGAGTTATTTAGCCTGCATCTTATTAATGCTGAGTTCTATATAAAAAAAAGATACTGCAGGTAAGTATACTGGGCCAAGTATAGATATTTTAGTGTTTTCTCAAGATTAATTGTTGCCGAAAGTTTATAGTAACATTCGATTTAAAATCAAAATTTTAATTTTTTATACTACATAATTGGATTGCATGATTTTTATAGTGAAAACTGGGGGAATTGTGTATCTTAGTAAAACCAATACAAAAAAAGAAAAAATCAAAAAAAATACGAAAAAGCAAATTTATTTCCTATAATTTTTTCTTTGTGTCATTTCCAGTTTTTATTTTGAAAGAGGGGTACGGTAAATGGGAGGGACCGGTATGGAATCTGTTTTCTCTGTTGCTTGTTTTTAGTCCTCTGGGGTATTGAGTTCCTACATTTTTGAAATTGTAACTGTCTTTTTCCCGGGGAGTGAGCATCAGCAAACGAGAGAACGCATTACAAGTTGATTTAAGGTTTCTTCAAACTGATGTCTGGACCCCATCCCCCTCTATGTGTGTTTTAGACAGGTGTGATGAGGGTGAAATGTGCTGTTAGAATTACATGGGTAATTTTTTTTCTTTGGCAGGGGGGGGCACTCGATTCTTTGTGCGTATATCTTCCCGTTTTTAAATATATATTTTTTATTGCCTGTCCATTTACTAAAAAAAATTATGGTTCCTTAGCTTTAGATCATGAGAGATCTATTTTGACAAGTTCGCTTTTTCTAAATGTTTATAAAAGAAGGTATATGTTTGAAATATATTTACTAGATCATTCAAGTTTATTTAGACTGATTTTGTTCCTTTTAATTCAATTAGGAAGGTCAAGTAACGGGACTAAAAAAAAAGACACGATTTGGATTGGAAGCAAAGAAATAAGAAAATTTCCCTGAATGGTACACCCAGTTAAGCATTACGATATTCCTCTATCGAGTTATAGTTGTTACGAGGTATTGTATTACGTTTACTGTCGATTCAAAGTAAAAAAAAAAAATAAAATCTTGCTGCCTTAAAGTATGGAATAATGTGTTAAGGTTATTACCTACGGAATTTCTAGCATTAAAGGGAATTCAAGTTCATTGTTTGACATTTGCATAGAAAAAGTGCTTCAGGATGTGCAGGGTTGATTATTTTTTTTGGTGTATTCAGTAAATTTTGAGGTCTGTAACTGAACCCCCGTTTAACTCTACCCATTTAACTCAACAACCATTCGTTTCAACACATATTTAACTCAACCTACATGCAACTGAATCTCTTTTTAACTCAACCCCGTTCAAATTAATATAATCTGCTATAAGGGTTTGAATTGAATGGGGGTTTAGTTGCATAGGGATCAAG
>NC_142810.1:51811666-51923912 GCF_049724085.1 Artemia sp. Qi Xiang Cuo
TTTAGTATGACTTAATCCCCTGAAGTTCCTGGGGGGAGCGCTGAAAGTTATGAACTGTTTTCAAGGGGGATTTTTCTGTTAGTTGGGGGAACGGGGTTATGTGGAAGGATCTTTCCATGAAGGAAGTTTTCAAGGGGGAAGGGACATTACTATGAAGGGGACGCCGGAAGTAGGAATGGCCTAATGACTCCCGTACGTACATAATTTATTCAAGGATTATCGATCGAGTCTTATGGGTCAAGGTCGATTTATTTGTTGTTGTTCGTCTAGGTGTAATGAATCCAGGGCGAAGTTTGCACATGTGCATTAACGGAGGAGAGATGTATTGATCTAGAACACGAGGGGGAAGTGTATTTCTGAAAAATTGATTTACATAATCGGTGGGAAATGTATTGATTCACGAAAGGGAAATTAATTTGTTGTTTCTAAAGGGAATTATTGCTCCAAGAAAGGGGAATTTATTAGTTGTTTCTAAGGGGAATGTATTGATCCATGAAAGGGGAATTTATTTGTTGTTTCTAAGGGGAATTATTGATCCACTAACAGAAATATAAACGACATCACTTGTTTCCTAGGAATTATGCGGGACTCTAAAGAGATAGAAATTCTATTTTTAAATATGGCTTCTCTGGTCTTTAGACATAGTGCTAAATCTTTAATATTCTATCAAAGCCATCGGAATTAGAAATGACTACTTGTTTCCTATGAATTATACGGGACTCTAAAGGGATAGAAATTCTATTTTTAAATATGGCTTCTCTGATCCTTAGTGACAGAGATAAGTTGATATTCTCTTTTTAAATATTGCTTCAGTAGAAAGCTATCTTATAGTCCGGTACTAACCACATGGTTTATGGTTTTTCTCACTGAGAATGAAAAAACAGGATTTTTCTCGCTTGAAAAAACAGGAATTTTCTCACTTTTATGGATGTTTCTTGGACGGTTATGAGTTTCGGTCAATTTATTTGTTGTTTTCCATGGATGTCAACATCAATTTATGTCTGTTTTATGGTTTTTGTCAGTGAGAATGGAAAAACAGGAGTTTTCTCACTTTGATGGATGTTTTCTGGATTATTGAGTCTAACAGGAACAGAGTCAATGATACTTCTTTCAAGATCTTGTTTTGTCGTTGTTGTTGTTTGGCCAAGTGCACGCTAGGGGCGAATGTTAAGATCCAGGAATAGGAAACAGTTAGATCACGTGTTTCTTTCTAAACCAATCAGCGAGTCGGTTAAATCTCCTTCTAGACCAATCAGAGGCTTGCTTACATATTAGCGGCGGAGGATCGCAGAGAATATGAGGAAAGGATTTTTGCTATAGTTTTATTAGTCTGTGAATAGAATTCAAAGGAGTGAGAAGAAGAACAGTTTTGACTCTACTCATTTGGATATATATTTGTGTGTTGATGATAGCGAGGGGAATGTTTACCCTATTAGAAGTTAATAGTGGAGTTGATGGTAATAATACAATAACACCAAACATTGCGGTGGAAATCACGAGAGGATCACGGCTTTGTCTGGAACGGGATGAAGTATATGCAAGATATGTGATATCATTGAGCAAATTTAAAATGGAGGATCAATTATAATTCGCAGATAAAGTTGATATAGCACATGTGAATAGACTTCAACTTGTTTTAAGTACATTGGTGAAACATATTAAATGCAATAAAATCTATCGCCAATTGCACGTGCATAGTATTATTGTTGTTGTAATTATTAAATAAAGTTGTTTTGAAATTGGAAATTCTCCCTTTCTGGTTAGGTTAGGGCTAACGAATCAGGGTCTAGCCTTGGCAAAATACAAAATTTCATTTATTTTATGGTTTTGCCATTATCCTTTTAAGCTGATTTATTAACAATAATTAGTTCATAACATCAGTAAAGCTAATTTAACAAATACAACAACAGTATATTAACTAAGCTTTTTTAATAGCTTAAGGCAAGACCTATACTTTGTTATTTTAGGGGAAGGGACTGGGAAAAATTAAAAGTGTCTAATAGACCTCATCTCTATGCATGGGTTAACTTATTTTACTGTTTTTTTGTGTTTTTGCTTTATAGCAACAGTTCTAGAATCAAGTCTACTATTTAGCCTAGGGGTACCAATCGAAATCTGAAGGTAGGATCTGGGTACATTTAGAATGGTGGCAATTAGACTTTTTAATAGCCTAGGGCAAAACCTATATCTTGCCATGTTAGGCTAAGGAGTGGGAACACATTAAAATATCAGTTATCTTGATATTGAAAAAAAGATTTAAGCAAGAAATCAAATGGGATTATAAATTTTTTCTTTGTGAGTCCTTTTCTAGCTCAGAAACCAATTGACTGGCCTGCTCAAAGGTGTGACTGCCAGAGTAGCCTGTCTCATGCAAGTCAATGTATTTATCTGCTATGTCCACTAAAGGCCTTTTTGTGCAGAACCTGGGCTATACTGAACAAAACTAATAAACTAGTCTATATTTCTTTTAATTAGGCCAAACCATCTAAATTAGCAATTTATTAAACCTTTTTTTTAATAGCCTAGGGCAAAACCTATATCTTGCCATGTTAGGCTAAGGAGTGGGAACACATTAAAAATATCAGTAATCATGACATTTAAAAATAACTGTAAGCAAGAAATAAAATGGTATTTTACATTTTTTCGTTGTGAGTTCTTTTCTAGCTGAGAAACAAATTGACTAGCCTACTCAAAGGTGTGACTATCAGAGTAGCCTGTCCCATGCAATTCTATATATTTAGCTGCTATGTCCAATAAAGGCCTTTTTGTGCAGAACCTGGGCTATACTGTACAAAACAAATAAACTAGTCTATATTTTTTTTTTCAATTAGGCTAAACCATCTAAATTAGCAATTTATTCAACTTTTTTTTAATTTCCTAGGGCAAAACCTATATCTTGCCATGATAGGCTAAGGAGTGGGAACACATTAAAAATATCAGTAATCATGACATTTAAAAATAGCTGTAAGCAAGAAATCAAATGGTATTTTACATTTTTTCTTTGTGAGTTCTTTTCTAGCTCAGAAACAAATTGACTAGCCAACTCAAAGGTGTGACTGCCATAGTAGCCTGTCCCATGCAAGTCTATATATTTAGCTGCTATATCCAATAAAGGCCTTTTTGTGCAGAACCTGGGCTATACTGTACACAACTAATAAACTAGTCTATATTTTTTTTAATTAGGCCAAACCATCTAAATTAGCCTATTAATCTTACCTTCAACTCCAACTTCTTCTGAGACTTTATCCCATGCTTTCATTACAAGCAACCTGTTTTTATGGTTTTTATCAGCTTTAGAGTAGAGAACTTTGTTTACTTTACAGCTTTTTTAGATACCTCAACACCAAGAAATACTTTTCAAAAGGCATTTCAGAGCAAGTTCCTTTCTTAATGTCCCTTCTAAATCCATTTTACAAGTTGAAGCATCCATCCTATTCACCCACAACTTTACGTTACAACTTTTTCGATACCTTAACACCAAGAAATACTTTTCAAAAGGCATTTCATAGCAAGTTCCTTTCTTAATGTCCATTCTAAGCCTATTTTCAAACTTGAAGTACCCATCCTTTTCACCCACAACTTTACTTTACAGTTTTTGGATACCCCAAAACCAAGCAATACTTTTCAAAAGCCATTTCAGAGCAACTTTTTTTCTTAATATCCATTATAAACCCAATTTACCAGTTGAAATTCCCTATTGTCTCATTATAAAACAGATTTTACTGCATCTTTCACACCTCAACTCAAAGAAATACTTTTCAAAAGGCATTTCAGAGCAAGTTATTTTCTTAATGTCCCTTCTAAACCCATTTTACAAGTTTAAGTTCCCATCCTTCTCACCCACAACTATACTTTACAGCTTTTTGGATACCTCAACACCAAGAAATACCTTTCAAAAGACATTTCAGAGCAAGTTCCTTTCTTAATGTCCCTTCTAAAACCATTTTACAACTTGAAGTACCTATCCTTTTCACCCACAACTTTACTTTACAGCTTTTTGGATACCTCAACACCAAGAAATACCTTTCAAAAGGCATTTCAGAGCAACTTCTTTTCTTAATGACCCTTCTAAACCCATTTTCCAACTTGAAATACCCATCCTTTTCACCCACAACTTTACTTTACAGTTTTTGGATACCTCAACACCAAGAAATACCTTTCAAAAGGCATTTCAGAGCAAGTTCCTTTCTTAATGTCCCTTCTAAACCCATTTTACAAGTTGAAGCATCCTTCCTTTTCACCCACATTTTTACTTTACAGCTTTTTGGATACCTCAACACCAAGAAATACTTTTCAAAAGACATTTCAGAGCAAGTTTCTTTCTTAATGTCCCTTCTAAATCCATTTTCCAACTTGAAGTACCAATCCATCTCACCCAAAACTATAATTTTCAGCTTTTTGGTTACCTCAACACCATGAAACACTTTTCAAAAGACATTTCTGAACAATTTCCTGTCTTAAAATCCCTCCAACACCGATTTTACAAGTTTAAGCAACCTTCCTTTTCACCCACAACTTTACTTTACAGCTTTTTGGATACCCCAGCACCAAGAAATACCTTTCAAAAGGCATTTCAGAGCAACTTCTTTTCTTTATGTCCATTCTCAACCCATTTTTACAAGTTGAAGTACCAATCCTTTCACCACAACTTTACTATAAGGCTTTTCGAATACCCCAACATCAAGCAATAGTTTTCAAAAGACATTTCAGAGCAACTTCTTTTCTTAATGTTCCCTTCTAAACCCATTTTCCAACATGAAGTACCTTTCCTTTTCACCCACAACTTTACTTTACAGCTTTTTGGATACCTCAACACCAATAAATACATTTCAAAAGACATTTCAGAGCAAGTTCCTTTGTTAATGTCCCTTCTAAACCCATTTTACAACTTAAAGTACTAATTCTTTTCACCCACAACTTTACATTACTGCTTTTTGGATACCTCAACACCAAGAAAAACCTTTCAAAAGACATTTCAGAGCAAGTTCCTTTCCTAATGTCCCTCCTAAACCCATTTTACAAGTTGAAGCATCCTTCCTTTTCACCCACAACTTTACTTTACAGCTTTTTGGATACCCCAGCACCAAGAAATACCTTTCAAAAGGCATTTCAGAGCAACTTCTTTTCTTTATGTCCATTCTTAACCCATTTTTACAAGTTGAAGTACCAATCCTTTCACCACAACTTTACTATAAGGCTTTTTGAATACCTAAACACCAAGCAATAGTTTTCAAAAGACATTTCAGATCAACGTCTTTTCTTAATGGTCCATATTAACTAAGTTTTACAATATGAAGTAACTTTCGTCTTCACCCACCACTTTAATAAACTGCTTTTTGGATAACTCAACCCAGAGAAGTACCTATTAAAATTCATTTCAGAGCAATTTCATTAGCTAATGTCCCTCCTAAACCTATTTTACAAGTTGAAGCGTCCTAACTTTTCACCCAAAACTTAACTTTACAGCTTTTTGGATACCCCAGCACCAAGAAATACCTTTTAAAAGGCATTTCAGAGCAACTTCTTTTCTTTATGTCCATTCTAAACCCATTTTCCGACTTGAAGTACCCATCCTTTTCACCCAGAACTATACATTACAACTTTTCGGATACCTCAACACCAAGAAATACCTTTCAAAAGGCATTTCAGAGCAAGTTCCTTTCTTAAATCCCTTCTAAAACCATTTTACAAGTTGAAGCATCCATCCTTTTCACCCACAATTATACTTTTCAGCTTTTTGGATACCTCAACACCAAGAAATACTTTTCAAAAGGCATTTCAGGGCAAGTTCCTTTCTTAATGTCCCTTCTAAAGCCATTTTCGAACTTGAAGTAGCCATCCTTCTCAACCACAAGTATACTTTACTTCATTTTGGATACCTCAACATCAAGAAATACTTTTCAAAAGACAATTCAGAACAAATTCTTTTCTTAATGTTCCTCCTAAACCCATTTTACATGTTTAAGTTCCCATCCTTCTCACCCACAACTTTACTTTACAACTTTTTGGATCCAACACCAAGAAATACTTTTCAAAAGACATTTCAGAGCAAGTTACTTTGTTTATGTCCCTTCTAAACTAATGTTCCAAGTTGAAGAACCCATCCTTTTCACCCAGAACTTTACTTTACAGATTTTTGGATGCCTCAACACCAAGAAATACTTTTCAAAGGACATTTCAGAGCAAGTTCCTTTCTTAATGTCCCTTCTAAACCCATTTTCCAACTTCAGGTACCCTTCCTTTTCACCCACAACTTTACTTTACAGCTTTTTGGATACCACAACACCAAGAAATACTTTTCAAAAGACATTTCAGAGCAAGTTCATTTCTTAATGTCCCTTCTAAACCCATTTTCCAACTTGAAGTACCCATCCTTTTCACTCACAACTTTACTTTACAGCTTTGTGGATACCTCAACACCAAGAAATACTTTTCAAAAGACATTTCAGAACAAGTTGTTTTCTTAATGTCCATTCTAAACCCATTTTCCAACTTGAAGTTCCCATCTTTTTCACCCACAACTTTACTTTACAGCTTTTTGGATACCTCAACACCAAGCAATACCTTTCAAAAGACATTTCAGAGCAAGTTCTTTTCTTTATATCCCTCCTAAAACCATTTTCCAACTTCAAGTACCCTTTCTTTTAACACCCAATTAGAATTTAAAGCTTTTTGGATGTATCAACACCATGCAATACCGTTCAAAAGACATTTCAGAGCCAGTTCGTTTCATAACGTCCATCCTAAACCCGTTGTCAAAGTTGAAGCCTCCTTCCTTTTCACCCACAATTTTACTTTACAGCTTTTTGGATACCTCAACACCAGGAAATACTTTTCAAAAGGCATTTCAGAGCAAGGTCCTTTGTTAATGTCCCTTCTAAATCCATTTTCCAACTTGAAGTACCCATCCTTTTCACCCACAACTTTACTTTACAGCTTTTGGATACCTTAACACCAAGAAATACATTTCAAAAGACATTTCAGAACATGTTTTTTTCATATCGTCCCTCCTAAGCCCCTTTTACAAGTTGAAACATCCTTCCTTTTCACCCACAACTTTACTTTACAGCTTTTTGGATACCCCAACCCCAATAAATACCTTTCAAAAGGCTTTTCAGAGCAACTTCTTTTCTTAATGTCCATTCTTAACCCATTTTACAAGTTGAAGTTCCCATCCTTTCACCACAACTTTACTATGAGGCTTTTCGAATACCCCAACATCAAGCAATAGTTTTCAAAAGACATTTCAGAGCAACTGCCTTTCTTAATGTTCCCTTCTAAACCCATTTTCCAGCTTGAAGTACCTGTCCTTTTCACCAACAACTTTACATTACAGCTTTTTGGATACCTCAACACCAAGAAGTACCTTTCAAAAGACATTTCAGATCAAGTTCCTTTGTTAATGTCCCTTCTAAACCCATTTTCCAAGTTGAAGTACCCATCCTTTTCACCCACAACTTTACTTTACAGCTTTTTCGATATCTCAACACCAAGAAATACTTTTCAAAAGACATTTCAGAGCAAGTTCCTTTCTTAATGTCCCTTCTAAACCCATTTTAAAAGTTGAAGCATCCTTCCTTTTCACCCACAACTTTACTTTGCAGCTTTTTGGATACCTCAGCACCAAGAAATACCTTTCAAAAGGCATTTCAGAGCAACTTCTTTTCTTTATGTCCATTCTCAACCCATTTTTACAAGTTGAAGTACCAATCCTTTCACCACAACTTTACTATAAGGCTTTTCGAATACCCCAACATCAAGCAATAGTTTTCAAAAGACATTTCAGAGCAACTTCCTTTCTTAATGTTCCCTTTTAAACCCATTTTCCAGCTTGAAGTACTTATCTTTTTCACCAACAACTTTACATTACAGCTTTTTTGGATACCTCAACACCAAGAAATAGCTTTCAAAAGACATTTCAGAGCAAGTTCCTTTCTTAATTTCCCTTCTAAACCAATTTTACAAGTTGAAGCGTCCTAAATTTTCACCCAAAACTTAACTTTACAGCTTTTTGGATACCCCAGCACCAAGAAATACCTTTTAAAAGGCATTTCAGAGCAACTTCTTTTCTTTATGTCCATTCTAAACCCATTTTCCGACTTGAAGTACCCATCCTTTTCACCCAGAACTATACTTTACAGCTTTTTGGATACCTCAACACCAAGAAATACCTTTCAAAAGGCATTTCAGAGTAAGTTCATTTCTTAATGTCCAGTCTAAAACCCTTTTAAAAGTTGAAACATCCTTCCTCTTCACCCACAACTATACTTTTCAGCTTTTTGGATACCTCAACACCAAGCAATACATTTCAAAAGACATTTCAGAGCAAGTTCATTTCTTAATATCCCTTCTAAACCCATTTTCGAACTTGAAGTAGCCATCCTTTTCACCCACAGCTTTACTTTACAGCTTTTTGGATACCTCAACACCAAGAAATACTTTGCAAAAGACATTTCAGAACAGGTTATTTTCTTAATGTCTCTTCTAAACCCATTTTACATGTTTAAGCTCCCATCCTTCTCACCCACAACTTTACTTCACGACTTTTTGGATCCAACACCAATAAATACTTTTCAAAAGACATTTCAGAGCAAGTTCCTTTGTTTATATGCCTTCTAAACTAATTTTCCAAGTTGAAGAATCCATCCTTTTCACCCAGAACTATACTTTACAGCTTTTTGGATGCCTCAACACCAAGAAATACTTTTCAAAGGGCATTTCAGAGCAATTTCCTTTCTTATGTCCCTTCTAAACCCATTTTACAAGTTGAAGCACCCATCCTTTTCACCCACAACTTTACTTTAAAACTTTTTGGATACCTCAACACTAAGAAATACTGTTCAAAAGACATTTCAGAGCAAGTTACTTTCTTAATGTCCCTCCTAAACCCATTTTACAAGTTGAAGCATCCATCCTTTTCACCCACAACTTTACTTAACAGCTTTTTGGATACCTCAACACCAAGAAATACCTTTCAAAAGGCATTTCAGAGCAAGTTCCTTTCTTAATGTCCCTTCTAAACCTATTTTCCAACTTGAAGTACCCATTCTTTTCAACCAAAACTTTACTTTACAGCTTTTTGGATACCCCAACACCCGGAAATACTTTTCAGAAGACAATTCATAGCAAGTTCCTTTCTTAATGTCCCTCCTAAACCCATTTTACAAGTTAAAGCATACATCCTTTACACCCACAACTTTACTTTACAGCTTTTTGGATACCTTAACACCAAGAAATACTTTTCAAACAGCATTTCAGAGCAATTTACTTTCTTAATGTACCTTCTAAACCCATTTTCCAACTTGAAGTTAAAATCCTGCTCATCCATAAGTTTAATTTACAGCTTTTATGAGACCTCAACACCAAGAAATACTTTGAAAAGGACATTTCAGAGCAAGTTCTATTCTTAATATCCCTCCTAAACTCGTTTTACAAGTTGAAGCATCCTTCCTTTTCACCCACAACTTTACTTTACAGCTTTTTGGAATCCTCAACACAAAGAAATACCTTTCAAAAGGCATTTCAGAGCAACTTCTTTTCTTTATGTCCCTTCTAAACCCATTTTCCAACTTGAAGTACCCATCCTTTTCACCCACAACTTTACTTTACAGCTTTTTGGATACCTCAACACCAAGAAATACTTTTCAAAAGGCATTTCAGAGCAAGTTCCTTTCTTAATGTCCCTCCTAAACCCATTTTACAAGTTGAAGCATCCTTCCTTTTCACCCACAACTTTACTTTACAGCTTTTTGGATACCTCAACACCAAGAAATACCTTTCAAAAGGCATTTCAGAGCAACTTCTTTTCTTAATGTCCCTTCTAAACCCATTTTCCAACTTGAAGTACCCATCTTTTTCACCCAGAACTATACTTCACAGCTTTTTGGATCCCTCAACACCAAGCAATACTTTTCAAAAGGTATTTCAGAGCAAGTTACTTTCTTAATGTCCCTCCTAAACCCATTTCACAAGTTGAAGCATCCATCCTTTTCACCCACAACTTTACTTTACAACTTTTTTACACGACACAATATCATGCAAGATTCCACTTCAGTTCAGATTTCTCTCAAAGAGATGAAAGAATTTAAAATACTGTTCCAAATTTTTCATAGAAGATAGAAAGTTCAACTTACCTTCTGACTTTTATCAAAGAACTTACAGTTCAATTTTAATTTCTCCAGAGAAAATAAAAATCTTCCACTTCAGTTCTTAATTTCACAAAGACACAAGGAAATTTAAAGTTCTATTTGAAATTTTTATGTAGAAGATAGAAAAAACTATACCATACTTGTGAATATTTTCCAGGAAGATAAAAAGTTCTACTTCAATTTTAAATTTTCTCAACGAAGTAAAGAAAAGTTCAAGTTCTAGTCTGAATTTTCTCAATGAAAAAGAAATTAGTTATTGATCAATTCTATTATTTCCAAATAATATAGAAAGGTTCTACTTCAGTTCAGATTTTTCTCAAAGAGATGACAAAATTTAAAATATTGTTCTACATAATTCTTATAACATAGAGAAGCTCAAATTCCTTTCTGAACTGTACAAAAGAGCACACTTTAATTATTATTTCTCCAAAGAAAACAAACATCTTCCAATTCAATTATATATTTAATAAAAACGCAATGAAAATTAAAGTTCTATTATAAATTTTACCATGGAAGATAGAAAAGTTATACCGTAGTTGTGAATATTTTCCCGGAAGAATTTAAGTTAGGTTAGCTTAGGTTAACTTATCATGAGCGCTCATGATAAGTTAACCTAAACTTTTCCGGCGAGTATGGTTAGGTTAGGTTAGGCTAGATTAAGTTAGGTTAGAATAGGTTAGGTTAAGTTAGCTTAGGTTAACCTACGTGCGCTTCACTTACGTTAGATTAGATTAGGTGAGAGACAGGCAAAAAGTTAGGTGTATGGTTCGGTTAGGTTAGATTATGGTAGGTTAATTTAGGTTAGACTAGGTTAGCCTACGTACGCGCGCGTACGTAGGCTAACCTAAACTAACCTAAATTAGCCTAGCATAATCTAACCTAACCTAACCTAACCATACACCTAACTTTTTGCTTGTCTCTCACCTAATCTAATCCAACCTAAGTGATGCGTACGTAGGTTAACCAAAGCTAACGTTACCTAACCTATTCTAACATAACTTAATCAAGCCTAACCTAACCATACTCGCCTGAAAATTTTAGTCTAACTTATCATGATTGATAATGATAAGGTAAACTAAGCTAACCTGACTTAAACTATTACGGTAAAATATTCACAAATAAGTTATAACTTTTCTATCTTCTATGGAAAAATTTAGAATAAAACTTTAAACTTCTTTGTGTCTTTGTGAAATAAATAATTGAAGTGGAAGATGTTTATTTTCTCTGGAGAAATTAGAATTGAAGTGTGCTCTTTGGTACAATTCAGAAAAGAACTTGAACTTTTCTATGTTCTATGAAAAATTTGGAACAGTATTTTAAATTTTTTCATCTCTTTGAGAAAAATCTGAACTGAAGTGGAACCTTTTTACATTATTTGGAAAAAATTGAATTGATCAATAACTAATTTCTTTTTCATTGAGAAAATTCAGACTAGAACTTGAACTTTTCTTCACTTCGTTGAGAAAATTTAAAATTGAAGTAGAACATTTTATCTTCCTGGAAAATATTGACAAGTATGGTATAGCTTTTTCTATCTTCTACGGAAAAATTTCAAATAGAACTTTAAATTTCCTTGTGACTTTGTGAAATTAAGAACTGAAGTGGAAGATTTTTATTTTCTCTGGAGAAATTGAAATTGAACTGTAAGTTCTTTGATAAAATTCAGAAGGTAACTTGAACTTTCTATTTTCTATGAAAAATTTGGAGCAGTATTTAAAATTTTTTCATCTCTTTGAGAAAAATCTGAACTGATGTAGAATCTTGCCTGATATTGTGTAGTCTAAAAAGGTTATAAAGTAAAGTTGTGGGTCAAAAGGATAAAAGCTTCAACTTGTGAAATGGGTATAGGAGGGACATTAAGAAAGTAACTTGCTCTGAAATGTCTTTTGAAAAGTATTGCTTGGTGTTGAGGTATCCAAAAAGCTGTGAAGTATAGTTCTGGGTGAAAAAGATGGGTACTTCAAGGTGGAAAATGGGTTTAGAAGGGATATTAAGAAAAGTAGTTGCTCTGAAATGCCTTTTGAAAGGTATTTCTTGGTGTTGAGGTATCCAAAAAGCTGTGAAGTATAGTTTTGGGTGAAAAAGATGGGTACTTAAAGTTGGAAAATGGGTTTAGAAGGGACAATAAGAAAAGAACTTGCTCTGAAATTTCTTTTGAATTTTTTTTCTTGGTTTTGGGACAACCAAAAAGCTGTAAAGTACAGTTGTGCGTGAAAAGGATGGATGCTTCAACTTGTAAAATGGGTTTAGGAGGGGGATTAAGAAAGGAACTTGCTCTGAAATGCCTTTTGACAAGTATTTCTTGGTGTTGAGGTATCCAAGAAGCTGTAAAGTAAAGTTGTGGGTGAAAAGGATGGTACTTCAAGTTAGAAAATAGGTTTAGAAGTGATATAAAGAAAGGAACTTGCTCTGAAATGCCTTTTTAAAAGTATTTCTTGGTGCTGAGGTATCCAAAAAGCTGTAAAGTAAAGTTGTGGGTGAAAAGGAAGGATGCTTTAACTTGTAAAATGGGTTTAAAAGGGACATTAAGAAAGGAACTTGCTCTGAAATGACTTTTGAAAAGTATTTCTTGGGGTTGAGGTATCCAAAAAGCTGTAAAGTATAGTTGTGGGTGAAAAGGAAGGATGCTTCAACTGTTGTGAAGTGTTATTTGTGGTATTTGGGGGTTGTAATCGTTAATGCCTTTATTCTCCCTTTATAGGGGGGATAAACTCTGGCCCTAAGGTAATTAAACTTTGGTAGCGTGCCTTAGGCTGTGACCGAACTACTGAGGCGTACCGACTGGGTTTGTTCGAGGGCTAAAGGTAGATTGTAGAGAGGTTGTCTAAAATACAATACTTTTATTCATTTAACATATAATAATAATCAGATATATACTTTCTACTGGGACCGGCTGTCCCAAGTAGACCACGAATCTCAAAAACAACAATAATATATAAATAAGATACAGACACTTACAATGTTCCGACAATATCCAAGGTATTTCTAATGAGAAAATAAACGGACAGAGGTTCACCCGGCAAGTCAAAAGGTCTCCCTTCAGTCTCAAAAATCGGGGTATATATGTGAGAAATCAACCACGTCCTTCCGGTACATTGACGCATTTAGCCAGGAAATTGATTATTCAGCAAGTTCCCTTCAAGCCCACACATTTCACGATTTGTATCCTTATCTTAAAAAGTGGTATTTTGAAACTTCGTTTTTGCGTCTTAATTTATTTTTACTCAATTAATAATTAACTAAATTAGAAAGCTTTACCGCAACACTCCCCATTTAAAGAAGCATTGTCCCAATTCTCAATATTTTACTTTTAGAACAATTTAGTATTGTTTAAAGCTATTATACTGCCATCTTTGGGTCATTATGTGCATCTACCCTCAATGGGTTTCCTTAGGGTTATGTTTCTGGTCGAATATTGGCCATGTTCCTTTTTTTTGTCGAAGGATTTCAATTTGAAATTCATCCTTATTTCTCTTTTTCTCTGTCTCTAGGACTGACAATTACTCTTTTACCCTCTTCATATGCACCTTCCGTTTTAACTTGACCCCAATGGCTTAAACATAATATTAATGGTTTTGCTAAAATTAGATTTCAAGTTATATTAGACGAGATTATGAATTATTTGAGTTTAAATTTAATTCCCTTTAATAATTTAATTTATCTGTGTGACGTGGTTGATATACCGTTTATTTTTCGTTTTAGAAATGCCTTGGTAAATTACACATAACATTTTGATCTTTAAATTTTCACATATTTTTCCAGCACAATGTATTTTCACATATTTCAATAACATAAGCCATTGGGTTATGTAGCACATTTTCTAGGCCTAAATTAAGTTCTGATTTTATCTCACTTTCTGATGAACTTGTAGTAAAGTCTGTATTACTGCTATAGTTTCCAAAATATCAGTTGATCGAGTATGAGATGATAGTATCAGGATATATTTGAACTGGCTTCAAAATTTGCTACTTTCCAAAAATGTGTCAAAATATGATTGAAGGAAAAACGGATCCGAAAAGATGCTACAAAAAATTTGATTAAAAAAAAAGCTAATGCTGTATCTAAAATAAATATCCACATTAGTATACATATAAAGCATATATTTTTACATATATAGTAGAATGAAACACTCAATTTTCGTATATATCAATGCATTCGAAAGTTAATTACTTTTAATTACTTTCTCCACTTTTTTAATTACTCCAAAAATAAAATCCCGCTTAAATCGAAACATTATGTTCCTTGCTGGATTATTTTCTCAAACTTAATACTTAACAGATTATTTTACAATAAAAAAATTATTAATACTTTGACTCGAGGTCAAACATTTACATATAACATTACATCACTAGTTAAAATTTAAAGTAAATTCAAACAGCGTATATATAAATAAGCATTGTGTAATAACTTACACAAGTATTTAAGTCGTAAAACTAGATAGGATGTTTAACTACTGTTTAAAACTTAAAGCATTAAAAAAATTAAACCCGGTATAGATAAGCATTGGAATTAATTCCAAATATTGTTTTGTCAATTGTTTATGAAGTATTAATGTAGAATACTTCTTGTGTAATATAAAAATAAAAAATAAACACAAATACTCAACATTTAATTCACTCTATTTACATGGATAGTTTAGGATATATATATATGTATATATATATATATATATATATATATATATATATATATATATATATATATATATATATATATATATATATATGTATATATATATATATATATTAACAAAAGTTATGTTGATACATAACTTAATTATTAAAAACAAATAATAATTATGTACTTTCATAGTTTATTTAATCATTGCAACATTTATTCGTCGTACCACTTTTAAATAAGTCCGTCAAGACTTTTATATGATAAGTCCTAACTGCAATTAAAATATTTACAAAACAAAAGCAACTCCAACAAATAGATTTAGGCACTATAACTAATAAATGTATTAGCCTCTATATAAGGGCTTGGCATTATTTCATATGACATAACTTTTCTATTTACATTTCTCTAATAATTTTTTTTTAACTATAATTCTCTGTTTCTAAAAGGTTTCCGAAATATATTCATAACAGTATATATTTTCTCAATTACTTTTGTTACAACCATATAACTTTTCCCATATACAACCATATATATTTTGTTTTAAAACTTTGGTTCCATTTCGAACACACTTCTGTCATTAACTGTCATTATCTTATAAGCCTGTTTGTCTATTCAGGTTTTTAAACTTTTCAATTCTTGTCGAATTTCTAGGTACTTTAGAAAGTTTTATAACGTTTTTGTCTGTAATCTCTCTTTTTTTCAGCTTTAATGTCTTTTTGGTTTAAGGCTTTTATTTACAGCTTATATCCGATTAGCTAAAAATTTTAGCTATTCGTCTTTTTACCTGTTTTGGCACTACCTATTGATTTGTGCCCGTACCCTTAAGGTTTACTTACCAGGGTGGACTTTTGGTAGCTCCTATAACTTTTTTAGGTTCTCTTGTCATCAAATTCAGCTAAAAAGACTATTATGAACCTGCACACCAAATAATTAATTATTTAATAATTTGTGGCACAATTTTATCTTGGGCTATTCTTTTTCCAGAAAAAGTGGCCCTTCTGCAGAAAATACCTGGCCTTCATGGCACACAGTAATTCTGTTTTTGACATACAAGTGACAATGACCATTTTCACTTTAACTTCCCCACTTTTAGGGGTCTTGTGTTAGGTTTCAACTTCAAATTCTTAAGGCTATTATGTGCCTTACTTTCAATTGATTCCCACAAAATTGTGTGGTTTTCATCGTAGACACATATTTCTGTCTGTGGTATTTTTACCAAATATTGGTGCCTATGTCGTGCCAAAAGTTGCTTATAGATAGGGGTTATGTTTTTGCGGTTTCCTTATAATTTTTTTTTATATTATTTGTGTCTGGAATTTTCCTCAGTTTAATTTGTGCCTTAGTTTTATAAGGTAATTGAGTGTAATTTGTCCCTTTTGTGATATTTTGACTATTACTCTGTTCTACCAGTGTATGGGTTTAGTTCATTGGCAGAGTTAGTGCATCATGTCATCTCCCATGGTGCAACAACTAAGCCGAGCACTCAGCTCAACCCTCCTCCAAAGTTTGATTTTTATTTCTGATCTATATTTGGTTAGCTTGGTGGATCCCCCCAATGACAAGACGTTTAGCAGTTTCGTTTTTAAATGCCAATTGTCCTGTCATTGGTGTTTTTCACCTGCAATGTCGTCGCCCTGTTATTCCTGTTAATGGTTTGTTGTGGCTTTATTTAATATGTGAAATTGATTATTCCCGAGAAAAACTTTGCTTTACATTGTGCTATACTTTTTAAATTGTGACCCATTTTATCTACGGCTTCTTGTTTTTACATATTTTCCTTATTGGTAAGTGTTTAATTTATTATATATTCTACTATTTTATAACAAGATTACAGCTAGCTTGTACATGTAGTGCGCACTTAATGTAAACTCTTGCTGTTCTTCCTATTATAATTATTTAAAAATTCTTCAAAAACAATTTTTTTTTCAAATTCGACTGAAAATTTCACTTCAGAATGTTAAAAGTCAGTAGATCAATTGCATGTACCTAACAACGAAAGGCCAGCCGTGGTTGAGCTCCTCCAAATTTGCTAGCTTCCCATGACCCTCTTTCAGTAGACCAACCTTTTTCATTATTTTTTTTTATTACTGTTTTATTCAAATATTAATCTGCTGGGGGCTGCACTTGTTCTGCCTTTCTCCGTTTCCTGGTCCGAGTTTTGTACTCCAAATTTTTGCTTTTTTTCTCTATAATATTGGCAAGTTTTTCCGTGGTTTCTATAGTTTGGCTTACAAGGCTCTGAATCCAAATGCTGTTTTGTTGCCTCGTCAAATCTCTTCAATCGTTGTTTCTCTTGATATTTGGCCTTTTTCATAAGTGTTTTAGTGACTTGTGCTGCTGACAAAGGAACTTCTTGCTGCCCCTTTGGTTTCTTTACTGTTCTCCATAATTTTTCTCTCAAGGAAAGTTTTCTTGACGATGGCCCAGGTTTAGCTATATCGGTTTCTGTCGAAGAATTTTCGGTGTCACATTCTGTTGGCTCGCGTCTGGTAGATGGCGTTTGTTCCAAGAGCCATTTTTGCGCTACAACTGTAGGTGAGTCTAGTGTATGAAAATCAGATACTTCTTTGGTTTCTTCCAATTTTTCTTCCTCTTTGGATTTAACCTCTGGTTTATTATGTCTTAAACCAGTAGGTTGTGTTTGAGGCTCTTCTCTGTCGCTTTCATCGCCAGTATCCGATGAATATTGAACTTTTCTTTTTTTCTCTTGTTTGTTGTGGAACGTTTGTAGCCAAGACTGGGCTAAATATTCCTTCCACTTCTCCCAACTGTTGTGGTCGTTAAAAAGGTTTATAAAATTTGTATGGTCTTCTGATATATACTGGTGAGATCGTGTCTTCTATTTCTTCTTCTGAAAGTATAGGCTCTGTTTTCAACGGTTTTGAAAAATATCCCTTTTTGATTCTATTAAGGTGCACTATTTCTTCCTCGTCCTTATACTGATGCTTTAGAACATATGTTAAGCTATTTGGTAGAATTTTTATAGTGCTCTAGGGTCCATCCCATTTCGGTTTTAACTTTTTGGTTCCTTCCAGATTTGTTTTGTAAAAATAAACCAAATCTCCTAAACAGTAACTCGTTTTATTTTTGCTTGTTCTGTCATATTTTTCTTTTTGTTCTGTTTTCGCATCTTCAAAATTGTCTTTAACTTGTTCCCTAGCTTTTTTCATTCGCATCACCATCTCTTGCTTGTATTGGTCTAGGTTGTAATATATTCTGTCATTTTGTATTTCATCTAAACAAATTCTGGGATCTCTTATGTGTTGCAAAAAAATGGTGTTTCTTTTAAGGTACGTGAAAAAGCCGTATTTATTGCAAAGACTACAAATGGTAAATGTTCATCCCAATTTTCATTTTCCTCTCTTGCATGTATTCCCAGTATGTAAGCTAATTCCCTATGTTTACGTTCAACCTTCCCATTAGCTGCTGCCAGCTAAGACGAGGTAAACCATCGTCTAACCCTCAGATAGTCTGTAATTTCGTCTAATAATTTGGCTCTAAAACATGGCCCATTGTCGCTAAGTAAAACTCTAGGGAAAATCCCATATTCCAGAAATAGGCGATTAACCAAAACTTTCGCAATGGTTTTTGTCTTTTCGTCTTTAATTGGAAAGCGTATAAATATGAATTAAAATGCTCGACTATGGTTAGTACGCACCTGTTTCCTTTCCTGGAAACTGGCAAACTTCCTCCGGATCCCCAAATGTCTATTGACATAATTTTTCCTACCACTTAAGGGGTGGGGTATTGACCTAATTCAGCCCTAGGGTTCTTTGGCGGCGACTTTTATTTGGCGCACTCTTGGCATCTTTGTATAAAAGCTTTTACTTTGGAGTACATTTTTGGAAAATAAAAATTTTCCTTCAATCTCCCCATAGTTTTTGCTTCTCCAATTTGACAGCCAATCGAACCATGTGCTATCTTTAAAACTTCTTCTTCCACAAATTTTTGAATCACAGGAATAATTTTTAAGTCAATTTTTCTATACTCTTGCGATGGTGGATTGTATCTTACTAGAAGATTTTCACTTTCGTCTAGATCAAAATTGTGTAAATTCTTTAAAGAATGTTTAAAGTGTTCTGGCAGTTCCATTCCTTTTGATTGAAAGGATTTCATTGCTAAACAAAAATCGTCTTTATTTTGATGCTTCGAAATATTTTCATTAAACAATATTTCTATCCCTTCCAGTTCGTTCTGGATGGTTGCTATTACCTTTTCTTCCTTATCTGGATTACAAGACAAATAGTCTGGTAAAATATTTGTACGGCCCTTTATATATATTGGGGTATATGAATATGCTTGCAGACGTAGTATCCACCGTGTCAGCCGGGCTGAAGTATTTTGCATCGTATATGGCCAAACTAATGATTTCTGGTCAACTCGCAATATAAATTTTTTCCCAAGTAAAAATTGTCGAAAATTTTCTGTAAATACTACAACTGCCAAACACTCCCTTTCAACTGTCGAGTATTTTTTTTACTGCTTCCGTCAGTGACCTGCTCGTGTATTGAACTATTGACTCTACTCCCTCACAATTAATGTTTAATAATATGGCCCCGATACCGTACCCCGAAGCATCTGTTTGCAAACAGAAGTCTTGTGACAAATCTGGTAGTTTTAGTATTGGTGCCAGGAATAATTGCCTTTTTATTTCATTTAGCGCTTGTTTTGCGTCCTCTGGACATACGAATTTACCTGATTTCTTTGAAAGGTTCGTCAAAGGTTGTGCTATTGTGGCATAATTTTTAATATATCGTCTGAAATAGCTTAACAACCCACAAACTGATCTGCAGCTTTTTTGATCTTTAGGAGGCTGTAAGTTTTCTATTACTTTAATTTTTTCTGGATTTGGTGAAATAGTACCTTGGTTTATCAGGTGTCCAAGAAATACTAATTTTGGTACTACTATTTTTAACTTTTCTGGTTTTAATTTTAAGCCAGCTTTTTCAAAATTTTCCAGTAATTTTCTAAGTCCGACCAAGTGGTCTTCCGAGTTTTCATTAAACAGAATTAAAACATTTAAATAAGCGAAGGTATCTTTTTTCTTCCCTGGTTCGTTATCTTTTAACACCAAATTCATTAGGCGACTAAAACAATTTGGACTAAATGATAAGCCAAATGGCACACGTTCAAACGTGAACGTTCTCCCATCGTCTAAGATTACTGTAGCCTTATGCTTAGTTTCTGCATCTAACGTGATTTGCCCATACCCTGTTATTAAATGAAAAATAGTGTAATATTTTGAACCCCCTAATGAATCTAAAATCGAATAAATTCTTGGTAACTTCATCACGTCTTTAATCGTGACGGCGTTTAGTGATCTAAAGTCTATACTTAGTCTCCAGGAGTTATCTTTTTTCTGACTTACTAATGGAAAGCACCAATCACTAATGCTTTCTTTAATTATACCCTGATCTTCCATTTCTTTTATTTGGCTTTCTAGCCATGGCTTTAAATGATAATGTGTTTTATACGGTGACTTTTTGATTGGAGGGCCCTCTGTTGATATCTTGTGCGTGATTAAATGAGTTAATCCGTAATCTGCTGTGTGTCATGCAAAAGTCCATTTAAAATCCCAAAGAATATTTTCCACCCTAGTTTTTAAGTTTTCCGGTAAATGTTTTAAATCAAATTGTTGCAAAAAATCTGTTTTCGACATTCCATATTCTTCTTGTGGTTGCGGTTTTAATGAGGATAAATGTTCGTGGCTAGAAGTGAAGTTTACGCTTAATTTTGGACTGTTTAGAGATTTTATTTCTGAATTTGAAATCTTTTCTACTGATCCAAGTTCTACCTGGTTCAGTTTTGTTTTATCATTACTTAGATTTGATAGTTTTAAGTATGTTATACCATTTTCAATTTTTATAACTTGATTTTCCACGAAAATCATTGGGTATTCTTTTATGGTGTACCCCCCTATCCCGGCATTCATGGTTTTAATCTTTCCTTCTTTTTCATTTAATGTAGCTAGAACTTGAGCTGTCGTTCCCCCTTCTATTGTGATTTTTCTGCTTATTTTTAGGTTATAATTCGAATTTTCACTTTCTTTATTTGTTGTTACGCAAATTTACCTATTACTTTCATTTGTCTGGTTTATTGTGATTGTATTGAATATGGGTTCCCTTACAATCCCATATTTTCTGATGGCATCTACTCCTAGAATACAAGGAAATGGTAGCTGCTTGCATATTATTACTATTACTGTTATTTCTTTATCCCCTGCTTTAAATTTAGTGGACATTCTCCCAAAATTGTCAGCTTGTGCCCTGTCACTGATGTTAGGGTATTTTGGCATCTGCTTACTCGATTTTTGACATTAGGAGGAAACCTATTAAAGACTTCCTCTCAAATTAATGATTTAGATGCGCCTGTATCTAGTAAACATGGTAAATTTTAAAAACATTCACTTTTAAAACAATGCAGAATTGGTTGGTTGATATTATTTGCATTTGTATCACAACATTCTTAACTACATAGGGGTTTTTGTAAGGAAAAAGCTCTGTCGAGCCTTAAAGGCTGGTTTCTCCGTTTAAATGCCCACTGTTTTGCCAAAAATTTCTGGGATTATCCCACTTTTCTTCAGCGCTGCTACTTTGACCCTGGGTATTGTTAACCGTTTGCCTTCTAGGCCTAAATTGAGGAATATTATTAGGTATTTGCCAAGTATTATTTGTTCCCTGCCTTTCTAAATTTCTGTCCCCCTGCGTTCTGAACTGGCGTTTTGTTTTGTACGTCTGGCCTTCTTTGGGTATTTTATGCCAGCAATCTACCGCATAGTGATTTGGTTTGCCACAATTATAGCAATTGAATATTTTCCTATACTGATTGATAATTTGCCCTTTCTCGTGGGGTCTATATCTAATTTTATATATTCTTGACCTGCCCCCGTTTGCTCTATTATTTTCCTCGGGAGGAGGAGGTGGGTATCCAAAATACTTGGTATTCCAAGTCATTAAAGATCTAATACCATGGGATTGGTCGTCAAATGTGGAGGAGTCAGTCCATGGTGGGAAGGATTGGCCTTCCTCGTGCCTTTTTGGTTCACGATTCGGCTCCTCAAAGTTCATCCTCTTCTGTCCCCTTTCATATTTTTTACTTTCTTGGGCTCCTGTGTTATTTATTGACATCTGATCAAACCTTTTCATAGCCTCGTCAATTTTTACCTCTTTTTCGACTAGTATTATAGCCTGCTCTAAATTTTCAGGTTTCCACGATAATATTAATCTTAATAACTTTTTCAGGAACCCTTGGGTAAAAGTGTGTAGTTGTACTTTTTGTACTGTCTCGTCATTTCCTCCTTTCTCTAATTGTAAACACACGGATCTACAAATTTTGTCTGCATATTCCCTGATACTAGCTGAGGTATTGAATGTCACTCCCTCTGTTCTTAGCCTTTCGGAGATGCTTGTCTCTATGAATCTTGTTTTAAAAGATTCAATTAGAGTACTGATGTCCTTGGGCTCTTTTTCCTTAATTGCATCAAAATGTTTCAGGGTGCTTCCCTTTAATCTGGCTGCAACGCATTGCTCTTTGACCTTATCCTCAAATGATTCAGTTAGCTGGTCGAAAATTTTTAATTTTTCGATAAACTCATCAACATCGGAATTTCCCACGTATTCTGGTATAATTTTTGCAATTTCAAGTACTGTTGATAGGGAAGTCATTTTTCCCTCTGGTAATGCCATTTTTATTTCAATCTACTATTTGTATCTATCCTTCTCGACCCAGTTTTTCTAACGACCATCAGTTGTTGTGAAGCGTTATTTTATGGTATTTGAGTGGCTTAGTTGTAAAATCATCTATTCTCTCCTTATAGGGGAGATAAACTCTGGTCCTAAGGTAAATTAACTTTGGTAGCCTGCCTTAGGCTGTGACTGAACTAATAAGGCGTACCGACTGGGTATGTTCGAGGGCTAAAGGTAGATTGTAGATAGGTTGTCTAAAATACAATAATTTTATTCATTTAACATATAATAATAATCAGATATATACTTTCTACTGGAACCGGCTGTCCCAAGTAGACCAAAAGTCTAAAAAACAACAATAATATATAAATAAGATATAGACACTTACAATGATCCGACAAAATCCAAGGTATTTCTAATGAGAAAATAAACGGACAGAGGTTCACCCGGCAAGTCTAAAGGTCTCTCTTCAGTCTCAAAAATCGGGGTATATATATGAGAAACCAACCACGTCCTTCCGGTACATTGACGCATTTAGCCAGGAAATTGGTTATTGAGCAAGTTTCCTTCAAGCCCACACATTTCATGATTTGTATCCTTATCTTAAAAAGTGGTATTTTGAAACTTTGTTTTTGCGTCTTAATATATTTTTACTCAATTAATAATTAACTAAATTAGAAAGCTTTACCACACAACTTGTAAAATGGGTTTAGAAGAGACATTAAGAAAGGAAATTGCTCTGAAATGTCTTTTGAAAAGTATTTCTTGGTGTTGAGGTATCCAAAAAGCAGTAAAGTAAAGTTGTGGGTGAAAACGACAGGTACTTCAAGTTGGAAAATGGGTTTAGAAGGGAACATTAAGAAAAGAAGTTGCTCTGAAATGTCTTTTGAAAACTATTGCTTGATGTTGGGGTATTCAAAATCCTTATAGTAAAGTTGTGGTGAAAGGAGTGGTACCTCAACTTGTAAAAATGGGTTAAGAATGGACATAAAGAAAAGAATTGGCTCTGAAATGCCTTTTGAAAGGTATTTCTTGGTGCTGGGGTATCCAAAAAGCTGTAAAGTAAAGTTGTGGGTGAAAAGGAAGGATGCTTCAACTTGTAAAATGGGTTTAGAAGGGACATTAGGAAAGGAACTTGCTCTGAAATGTCTTTTGAAAAGTATTTCTTGGTATTGAGGTATCCAAAAAGCTGTAAAGTTGTGGGTGAAAAGGATGGGTACTTCAAGTTGGAAAATGGGTTTAGAATGGACATTAAGAAAGGAACTTGCTCTGAAATGTCTTTTGAAAAGTATTTCTTGGTTTTGTGGTATCCAAAAAGCTGTAAAGTAAATATGTGGGTGAAAAGGAAGGATGCTTCAACTTGTAAAATGGGTTTAGAAGGGACATTAAGAAAGGAACTTGCTCTGAAATGCCTTTTGAAAGGTATTTCTTGGTGTTGAGGTATCCAAAAAGCTGTAAAGTATAGTTGTGGGTGAAAAGGATGGGTACTTCAAGTTGGAAAATAGGTTTAGAAGGGACATTAAGAAAAGAAGTTGCTCTGAAATGCCTTTTGAAAAGTATTTCTTGGTGTTGAGGTATCCAAAAAGCTGTAAAGTATAGTTGTGGGTGAGAAGGATGGGAACTTCAAGTTGGAAAATGGGTTTAGGATGGACATTAAGAAAATAACTTGCTCTGAAATGTCTTTTGAAAAGTATTTCTTGGGGTTGAGGTATCCAAAAAGCTGTAAAGTAAAGTTGTGTGTGAAAAGGATGGGTACTTCAAGTTGGCAAATGGGTTTAGAAGGGACATTCAGAAAGGAAATTGCTCTGAAATGCCTTTTGAAAAGTATTGCTTGGTTTTGAGGTATCCAAAAAAGCTGTAAAGTAAACAAAGTTCTCCACTCTAAAGCTGATAAACACCATAGAAATATGTTGCTTGTAATGAAAGCATGGGATAAAGTCTCATAAACAATTAGTGTTGAAGGTAAGATTAATAGGCTAATTTAGATGGTTTGGCCGGATTAAAAAAAAAATATAGACTAGTTTATTAGTTTTGTACAGCATAGCCTAGGTTCTGCGCAATAAGGTCTTTATTGGACATAGCAGCTAATTATATAGACTTGCATGGGACAGGCTACTATGGCAGTCACACCTTTGAGTAGGCTAGTCAATTTGTTTCTCAGCTAGAAAAGAACTCACAAAGAAAAAATGTAAAACACCATTTGATTTCTTGCTTACAGCTATTTTTAAATGTCATGATTACTGATATTTTTAATGTGTTCCCACTCCTTAGCCTATCATGGCAAGATATAGGTTTTGCCCTAGGATATTAAAAAAATTGAATAAATTGCTAATTTAGATGGTTTGGCCTAATTAAAAAAAATATAGACTAGTTTATTGGTTTTGTACAGTATAGCCCAGGTTCTGCACAAAAAGGCCTTTATTGGACATAACACCTAAATATATAGACTTGCATGGGACAGGCTACTCTGGCAGTCACACCTATGAGTAGGCTAGTCAATTTTTTTCTGAGCTAGAAAAGAACTCACAAAGAAAAAATGTAAAATACCATTTGATTTCTTGCTTACAGCTATTTTTAAATGTCATAATTACTGATATTTTTAATGTGTTCCCACTCCTTAGCCTAACATGGCAAGATATAGGTTTTGCCCTAGGAAATTAAAAAAAAGTTGAATAAATTGCTAATTTAGATGGTTTAGCCTAATTAAAAAAAATATAGACTAGTTTATTAGTTTTGTACAGTATAGCCCAGGTTTTGCACAAAAAGACCTTTATTGGACATAGCAGCTAAATATATAGAATTGCATGGGACAGGCTACTCTGGCAGTCACACCTTTGAGTAGGCTAGTCAATTTCTTTCTGAGCTAGAAAAGAACTCACAAAGAAAAAATGTAAAATACCATTTGATTTCTTGCTTGCAGTTATTTTTAAATGTCATGATTACTGATATTTTTAATGTGTTCCCACTCCTTAGCCTAACATGGCAAGATATAGGTTTTGCCCTAGGCTATTAAAAAAAAGTTGAATAAATTGCTAATTTAGATGGTTTAGCCTAATTAAAAATAAATATAGACTAGTTTATTAGTTATGTACAGTAATGCCCAGGTTCTGCACAAAAAGGCCTTTATTGGACATAGCAGCTAAATATATAGACTTGCATGGGACAGGCTACTCTGGCAGTCACACCTTTGAGTAGGCTAGTGAATTTGTTTCTGAGCTAGAAAAGAACTCAAAAAGAAAAAATGTAAAATACCATTTGATTTCTTGCTTACAGCTATTTTTAAATGTCATGATTACTGATATTTTTAATGTGTTCCCACTCCTTAGCCTAACATGGCAAGATATAGGTTTTGCCCTAGGCTATTAAAAAAGTCTAATTGCCACCATTCTAAATGTACTCAGACCCTACCTTCAGATTTATATTGGTACCCCTAGGCTAAATAGTAGACTTGATTCTAGAACTGTTGCTATAAAGCGAAAACACAAAAAAAACAGTAAAATGAGTTAACCCATACAAAGAGATGAGGTCTATTAGACACTTTTAATTTTTCCCAGTCCCTTCCCCTAAAATAACAAAGTATAGGTCTTGCCTTAAGCTATTTAAAAAAACTTAGTTAATATACTGTTGTTGTATTTGTTAAATTAGCTACTGATGTTAAGAACTAATTATTGTTAATAAATCAGCTTAAAAGGCTAATGGCAAACCCATAAAATAAATGAAATTTTGTATTTTGCCCAGCCTATACCCTGATTCGTTAGCCCTAACCTAACCTAACCAAACCAGAAAGGGAACATTTTCGATTTCGAAACAATTTTATTGAATAATTACAACAACAATAATACTAAGCATGCACAATTAGCGATAGAGTTTACTGTCTTCGATATGTTTCACTAATGCACTTAAAGCACATTGAAGTCTATTCACCTGTGCTATATCAACTTTTGCAGCGAAACATAATTGATCCTCCATTTTAAATTTGCTCAATGATATCACATATCTTGCATATACTTCGTCCCATTCCAGACAAAGCCGTGATCCTCTCGTGATTTCCACCGCAATGTTTGGTGCTCTTGTATTATTGCCATCAACTCCACTATCAACTTCTAATAGGGTAAACATTCCACTCGCTATCATCAACACACAAATATATATCCAAATGAGTAAAGTCAAACTGTTCTTCTTCTCACTCCTTTGAATTCTCTTCACAGACTAATAAAACTATAGCAAAAATCCTTTCCTCATATTCTCTGCAAACCTCCACCTCTAATATGTAAGCAAGCCTCTGATTGGTCTAGATGGAGATGTAACCGAGTCACTGATTGGTTAAGAAGGAAACACGTGATCTAACTGTTTCCTATTCCTGGATCATAACATTTGCCCCTAGTGTGCACTTGGCAAAACAACAACAACGAAAAAACAAGATCTTGAAAAAAGTGTCATTGACCCTGTCCCTGTTAGACTCAATAATCCAGAAAACATCCATCACAGTGAGAAAAATCCTGTTTTTTCATTCTCACTAACAAAAACCATAAAACAGACATAAATTGCTGTTGACATCCATGAAAAACATCAAATAAATTGACCGACACTCATAACTGTCCAAGAAACATCCTTAAAAGTGAGAAAATTCCTGTTTTTTCAAGTGAGAAAAATCCTGTTTTTTCATTCTCAGTGTGAAAAACCATAAACCACGTGGTTAGTACCGGACTATAAGATAGCTTTCTACTGGCTTCTCCGATCTTTAGGTCAGAGAGATAAATTGATATTCTATCAAAGCCATAATAGTGTAGCCACGAACACCTTCGAGATGAAGAGATTAACGCGGGAAAGGGTTTCCTAGGAGTTTCAAATGTGACAGCGCAGGGATGCCGAAACAGAGGAACACGCATAAATTACGTTTAGGGGATTATTTGGGCGAAACCATTTGAGACATTCTAGAAGATGATTTAGGCAAAACCGTTTGAGACATTTTAGAAGATGATTTGGGGTGAAACTCTGTAGTCGTTATAATACACAAATTCCATTTGAACAATGTTGTGAGATCCCCTACCCCAACCCCAAAGGGCCCCTACCCCAACCCAAAAGGGCTCTATCCCCCGGGCCCGCAAAGGGCCCCCTCTCCCCTCCCCCGGCAATTCTTTCTAGTTTAGGGTTCTAGTTTAGTTTAGTTTTAGTTAAGAGTTTAGAGTTTTACCTCAGAGTCTTAGCTTAGAGTTTTACTTAGAGTTGAAGTTTAGTTTAGTTTTAATTTATAGTTTTAGCTTAGAGTCTTAGCTCAGAGTTTTAGTTAGAGTTGAAAATTAGTTTAGTTATAGTTAAGAGCTTAGAGTTTTAGCCTAGAGTCTTAGCTTAGAGTTTTAGTTAGAGTCCTAGTTTAGTTTAGTTTTAGTTAAGAGTTTAGAGTTTTACCTTAGAGTCTTAGCTTAGAGTTTTAGTTAGAGTCGAAGTTTAGTTTAGTTATAGTTAAGAGTTTAGAGTTTTTAGCTTAGAGTCTTAGCTTAGAGTTTTTGTTAGAGTTGTAGTATAGTTTATTTATAGTTAAGAAATTAGAGTTTTAGGTTAGAGTCTTAGCTTAGAGTTTTAGTTAGAGTTGAAGTTTAGTTTAGTTTATTTTTACTTTACACTTTTAGCTTTGAGTATTAGCTTAGAGTTTTAGTTACAGTTGAAGTTTAGTTTAGTTTATTTTTACTTTGTAGTTTTAGCTTTGAGTATTAGCTTAGAGTTTTAGTTAGAGTTGAAGTTTAGTTTAGTTTTAGTTAAGAGTTTAGTGTTTTAGCCTAGAGTCTTAGCTTAGAGTTTTAGTTAGAGCTCTAGTTAAGTTTAGTTTTAGTTAAGATTTTAGAGTTTTAGCCTAGAGTCTTAGCTTAGAGTTTTTGTTAGAGTTCTAGTTTAGTTTAGATTTAGTTAAGAGTTTAGAGTTTTAGCTTAGAGTCTTAGCATAGAGTTTTAGTTAGAGTTGAAGTTTAGTTTAGTTTAGTTATAGTTAAGAGTTTAGAGTTTTAGCTAAGAGTCTTAGCTTATAGTTTTAGTTAGAGATGAAGTTTAGTTTAGTTATAGTTAAGAGTTGAGACTTTTAGCCTAGAGTCTTAGCTTAGAGTTTAGTTAGAGTTGAAGTTTAGTTTAGCTACAGTTAAGAGTTTGGAGTTTAAGCTTAGAGTCTTAGCTTAGAGTTTTAGTTAGAGTTAAAGTTTAGTTTAGTTTTAGTTTAGAGTTTTACCTTAGAGTCTTAGCCTAGAGTTTTACTTAGAGTTGAAGTATAGTTTAGTTATAGTTAAGGGTTTAGAGTTTTAGCTTAGAGTCTTAGAATAGAGTGTTTAGTTGGAGTTCTAGTTTAGTTTAGTTTTAGTTTATAGTTTTAGCTTGGAGTTTTAGCTTAGAGTTTTAGTTAGAGTTGAAGTTTGGTTTAGTTATAGTTAAGAGTTTAGAGTTTTAGCCTAGAGTCATAGCTTAGAGTTTTAGTTAGAGTTCTAGTTTAGTTTAGTTTTAGTTAAGAGTCTAGAGTTTTAGAATAGAGTAATAGCTTAGAGTTTTAGTTAGAGTTGAAGTTTAGTTTAGTTATAGTTAAGAGTTTAGAGTTTTTAGCTTAGAGTCTTAGCTTAGAGTTTTTGTTAGAGTTCTAGTTTAGTTTATTTATAGTTAAGAAATTAGAGTTTTAGCTTAGAGTCTTAGCTTAGAGTTTTAGTTAGAGTTGAAGTTTAGTTTAGTTTATTTTTACTTTACAGTTTTAGCTTTGAGTATTAGCTTAGAGTTTTAGTTAGAGTTGAAGTTTAGTTTAGTTTAGTTTTAATTTAGAGTTTTAGCTTAGAGTATTAGCTTCGAGTTTCGCTTGGATTTAAAGTTTAGTTTAGTCTTACTTAAGAATTTAGAGTTTTATCTTCGAGTCTTAGCTTAGATTTTATGTTGTAGTTCTAGTTTAGTTTAGTTTTAGTTATTTGTTTATAGTTTTTAGGCTATAGTCTTAGATTATAGTTTTAGTTAGAGTTCTAGTTTAGTTTAGTTTTAGTTAATAGTTTATAGTGTTAGCCTAGAGTCTTAGCTTAGAGTTTTAGTTATAGTTGAAGTTTAGTTTAGTTATAGTTAAGAGTTTAGAGTTTTACCTTAGAGTCTTAGCTTAGAGTTTTAGTTAGAGTTGAAGTTTAGTTTAGTTATAGTTAAGAGTTGAGAGTTTTAGCCTAGAGTTTTAGCTTAGAATTTAGTTAGAGTTGAAGTTTAGTTTAGATATAGTTAAGAGTTTGGAGTTTTAGCTTTGAGTCTTAGCTTATAGTTTTAGTTAGAGTTGAAGTTTAGTTTAGTTTTAGTTTAGAGTTTTAGCTTAGAGTCTTAGCCTAGAGAGGTTAATTTTTGAATTTATAGTTTTAGCAGGTTACAAGTTTAGTTAAACATTGGTGAATTGTATATGCTTCGTTCAGTTACGTATTGCAGCCAATCAGAGGGCTGGTTACATAGTAGCGGCGGAGGGAATATAAAGAAAGGTTTTTTGTTATAATTTTATTAGTCTGTGAATAGAATTCAAAGGAGTGAGAAGAAGAAGAACAGTTTGACTTTACTCATTTGGATATATATTTGTGTTGATGATGAGTGGAATGTTTACCCTATTAGAAGTTGATAGTGGAGTTGCTGATAATAGTACAAGAGCACCAAACATTGCGGTGGAAATTACGAAAGGATCACGTCTTTGTCTGGAATGGGATGCAGTATATTCAAGAGATGTATTATCATTCAGACACTTAAATAAGAAAGACCATATATGTTTTATTGCAACAGTTTATTAAGAGCAGGTAACTACACTTCAATGTGCTTCTTTTAAACTACCGAATCATAGTGAACAGAGCTAAAATTGTAGCTAAGAGCGTATACTCTCTATTTTTTAGTTTGTTGTAATTATTAACTAAAATTGTTTCGAAATCGAAAATGTTTTTTTTCTTTTCTGGTTAGGGCTAACGAATTAGGGTCAGTCTAGAGTCAGCAGTCGGAGTGAAAGGTTTGAAAAATGAATAAATTTGAGAAAGAGAGAATTAGATCAAATCTAGTGTTTATGGAAAAACATTTGATTTTGGATGTCGATTTTCTCGAGCTATCACTTCAACACAGGATATTCTCTCGTCAGGGAAAAAATGAACTTGGACTAGGAGGTGGTTACCTCCCATGTGTATCTTGTATGTTGCTTTTAAAATATGACTCATGTGCTTATTGCCACTTTAAGTAGATATTAATTGGAAAAAACATAAACATATCGTTAATCTATTTTTGGAATTATTTCAAATGGATTCCATGTAGATGGCTCTCCCCATCATTCGAAAGAGGTAACGTCATAGAGCTACTCCTCTCCCCCTTCCTCCACTTTGAATTTATGGAGCGAGGACGATCATTTTCGTTTTAGCTGTGAGAGAGTTGACATTGGAAATCGAGAAATGTTCTATATATGTCCTTTGTGAATGTACACTCCTGGCAGTTGGACACAATGTGAGAATTGTGTAGTTATAGATGACTATAGTGAATAGTTTAAATTATGTAATCCATGTAAATTACATAGAGGCTATGCAGTACAAATTAAAGAATGTAATTCATGTCTTGAGGAGGTGTGTGACTCTCATCCTAGAGGGCACATGTTCTCCAATTGCCACTATGATAAATGTGATCAGTGGGAGAATACTTACCCCGCTATGATTGGAAAGAATCCCAAACGTGATTTTAGTTTATTTCTACGAGATTGGTATCGTCGTGGGTTTAAATTATTCTGGGAAGAGGAATCTGGTCTACGATTCAACTGTTGGGGTAACAAGACAATCTGGTTTCTACGTCATCGTTGTGACGACACCACCTACTATGACTATAAGCCAAGTGAGTTTTATTTGGCAGTTACCGAATGTGATTCACCATTTGAAAACACTGTATGTGATATTGCTTCAAATAGACAGATGGGAACTCGTGAATTTCAGAATATGACTGTAAATAGTATAATTGACTATACAAAAAGATATGACAAGAGAGAAGTTTCATTATAGTGTGGAAAATGTGACCCTGAATTTGCATTAAATCAAGATCGATTTACAATGAATCCAAATGGTTTACCGGCATTAATGGCTCAAGATAGTTGACTATACACTGATGATGAAGAAATCTAAAGTTAAGATTTAAAGACATTTTTGTATATATATATGCATTTTAATAATAAGCAAATTCACAAACAATCCATGTTCAAATATTTATTCCGTTGTAAAATCAATATTTATCACTGTTTTTATACATACTACCTCACGAGGTTCCATTTTTTGAACCTCCTCCTCCTCTACTGGTATAGTATTTGTGGGGGAGGGTGTCTCATCAGCAAATAAATCCTCGGACCCACTCCTTAACAGATCTTCCTCCACTGGCATAATATTTATGAGAGAGGGTATCTCCTCCGCAAATAAATCCTCGCGCACTCAAAGTCTCGGGTTATGTATTCGATCCGAAGACCCACTCCTCAAGAGATCCACCGATCTACATGTACAGAGAAGTTCTTCCTCCTCCTCAGGTGTAATCTCGATGCTCTCGTTCTCTGCACATGTAGCTAGAAGATTCTCCTCCTCCTCGATAGTGAGCCCCCACACATGCCATACATCCTAAAAAAGATTGGGAACACTATGATGGAAATATAAATTAAAATTTAAATTATTTTGTAGGAGAATGATTCTTGGAAATTTTCAGCGGGTTTCGATTTCTGTAAAAATTACATTTTGACATCATTTGACAATTTACTAAATTTTATGGGGGGGGGGGATTTTGAAAAATACCTATTGACTGCATTCTGCTTGAAAAATATCTTTTTGGTATTTTCATCGAAAAAATTCAAAAATTGCACATTATCCCCCTAAGTTATAAGAAATATATCTGACCCTCCCTTCTAACTTTTCATGAATTGATACCACTGCTTATGCATAAATCAAAACAAGACGGAAAAGATGCAGGAAATGTAGTGTAATATAATCGCTGATAATTTAAAACACCCAGTGGAGGAAAGGAGTTTAAAGAAATATAGGAACGTCGTAGGAATCAGTAAATAGCGATACCTTTATCATATTAGGGCAAAGGATGAGCATGTGCATCTGCGTTGCTCTTTGCAGAGTAATTTTGACCTTTGGAGCTCTAATTAGTTGTATTTATAAAATTCTACAATAGAAGTAATCCTATATTCAATCTTCCCAATGAAAAATATAGAACTGTATTGACACTTCTGGTCATTGGTGAACAGTTCTTGATAATCAGTTTATGTACTGAAATCAGCCGAAGTTTTGTAACATAGGTCCATAGCCTCTGTCGTAAGTCTTTATGATCATTGGTGAAATTATGATAACAGCTAATGAGGTCTATTTGTCTGTGTTGCACAAAGAAATTACACAACACAATTAAAAACATGCATTCGTTTGGGTTCCTATTTATATTTTTTACTAAGGAAGGTTCAACTAATTTGTTATTTCCGAGAACTCTGATGAGGAGGCCATATAAAGCAAAAGGGTTACAAGAATATTAAATGGTAATGAGTGTTTGCTAATGAAGAATTTACTGTCGTTGGGGCTCAAATTCACAAGAACTTAGTGATATCTTCATTGTTCATATGAATTTCAAAGTATAATGGTCAATATCAGTGATGAACACAGAGCTGAGGAGACCTCAAGGCCCAGACTCCCCTAAAATCACATTTTGCCTGAATTTTTGAGTACTTTTTATTCAAACTATCCTATAGATTTTTTATTCCCGTCCCAGAAAATAAACATTTTACATATGTGTCTCATCTTTTTTTATACTGGGTCCAGTCTTTAGGTTTACTTTAACCTATAGCACGCATATTAATGACACAATTCAGGAGCTTTACAAACATTGTCAATCAATACAGAAAGATCGTTAACTATTAAAAGTTCATAACTGCAAAAATGTTAAATAACGTAAATGATTATGAATGGCCGAGCTAAGATAGTCCTTAACCTTTGCATAGTTAATAGTTATAATTTAAAAAAAAGGAAGCATATAAAAAAGCATTAAGCCCTTAAAATACTTTTCTGTAAGAAGCAAATGAACGGAAAGCATAGAGACATCACTTACAGCGTGCAACTGAAAAGCCATATTAAGAGCTATATTTTTGAGTTTTTCACTGAAAATTCCTTTTTTTTGCCAAGCCTTGACCTCCCTAATTGAAGGATATGAATTAAAACCTTTGGAACGTATTTTCATCGTATTTTGCGTATTTTTGTTGGAGAAAATCACAGAAAAGTCAGTTTACGTACCATTTATGTGATTTTTTAACTGACTAATCCATTTTTTTAGCCAAGCCTTGACCCCCATAATGGAAGAATAAGAATTAAAACCATGGGAACGTATTTTTATCATATTTTGCGTATTTTCGTTGGAAAATATACTGAAAAGCCATATTAACAGCTATATTTTTGAGTCTTTCACTGAAAATTCCTTTTTTTTCGCCAAACCTTGAACTCCCTCATTGAAGGATATGAATTAGAACCATGGGAACGTATTTTCATCATATTTTGCATTTTTTCTAACTTTTGTGTGTTTTTACAATAGAATGGCTCAATTGTGAGTTTTTCACTGACAATTCCTTTTTAGCCATGCCTTTATAATCAATGGATCATAGTTCTTTGTAAAGTTATGTTTAGCATTAAACTTATTAGAGTGACAAAAAACTTTTTCCCACAAGAGGACAATTTTCGAGTAAAAGTATAGAGCTACCAGACTAAATCAAATATATGATGAAATAATAACGAATAATTGTTCAAACGTAAAATTATGTCAATTGACATACTAGTTAAAGTGACAAAAAAACTTTTTCACACAAGAGGACACTTTTCAACTAAAAGTAAAGAGCTACCAGACTAAATCAAAGATATGATGAAATAATAACGAATAATTTTTCAAACGTAAAGTTTTGTTTAGCAATAAACTTATTAGTGATATCTTTCCCACAAGAGGACACTTTCGAGTAAAAGTAAAGAGCTACCAGACTAAACCAAAGATATGATGAAATAATAGTGAATAATTGTTCAAACTTAAATTTTTTATATAGTTATGTTTAGCGATAAACTTATTAGAGTGACAAAAAACTTTTTCCCACAAGAGGACACTTTTCAACAAAAAGTAAAGAGCTACCAGACTAAATCAAAGATTAACAGAAATAATAACGAATAATTGTTCAAACGTAAACTTATGTCCAATGACATACTAGTTAAAGTGACAAAAAACTCTTTCCCACAAGAGGACACTTCAACTAAAAGTAAAGAGCTACCAGGCTAAATCAAAGATATGATGAAATATTAACGAATAATTGTTCAAACGTAAACTTATGTCCAATGACATACTAGTTAAAGTGACAAAAAAAACTTTTTCACACAAGAAGACACTTTTCAACTAAAATTAAAGAACTACCAGACTAAATCCAAGATATGATGAAATAATAACGAATAATTGTTCAAACTTAAATTTTCTTTAAAGTTATGTATAGAGCTAAACTTATTAGAGTGTTAAAAAACTTTTTACCACAAGAGTACAATTTTCGACTAAAAGTAAAGAGGTACGAGACTAAACCAAAGATATGATGAAATAATAACGAATAATTATTCAAACTTAAATTTTCTGTAAACTTATGTTTAGCGATAAACTTATTAGAGTTTCAAAAAACTCTTTCCCACAAGAGGACACTTTTCAACTAAAAGTAAAGAGCTACCAGACTAAATCAAAGATGAACAGAAATAATAACGAATAATTGTTCAAACGTAAACTTATGTCCAATGACATACTAGTTAAAGTGACAAAAAACTTTTTCCGACAAGAGGACACTTTTCAAATAAAAGTAACGAGCTACCAGACTAAATCAAAGATATAATGAAATAATAACGGATAACTGTTCAAACTTAAATTTTCATTAAGGTTATGTTTAGAGATAAACTTATTAGAGTGACAAAAAACTTTTTCCCACAAGAGGACACTTTTCGAGTAAAAGTAAAGAGCTACCAGACTAAATCAAAGATGAACAGAAATAATAACGAATTATTGTTCAAACGTAAACTTATGTCTAATGACATACTAGTTAAAGTTAGAAAAACTTTTTCCCACAAGAGGACACTTTTCAACTAAAAGTAAAGAGCTACCAGACTAAATCAAAGATATGATGAAATAATAACGAATAATTGTTCAAACTTAAATTTTCTGTAAAGTTATATTTAGCGATAAACTTATTAGAGTGACAAAAAGTCTTTCCCACAAGAGGACACTTTTCAACTAAAAGTAAAGAGCTACTAAATCAAAGATATGATGAAATAATAACGAATAATTGTTCAAACTTAAATTTTCTGTTAAGTTATGTTAATATATAAACTTATTATAGGATCAAAAACTCTTTCCTTCAAGAGGACACTTTTCAACTAAAAGTAAAGAGCTACCAGACTAAATCAAAGATATGATGAAATAATAACGGATAATTGTTCAAACTCAAATTTTCTGTAAAGTTATGTTAAGCGATAAACTTTTAGAGTGACAAGTTCATCATATTTTACATATTTTTGGATAGAAAACACACTGAAAAGACATATTATTTGAACTCACTTCAAACGTTGGCGGGCTTATATTTGAAGAACCTTCTTCCATTGTCTATCTTGTCCTATATTTCAACTTATACTGACTTTTAACACTTTTCAACGCCCTAAAATATACTAACCTAATGGTTACTTGTTTATGAAATCGTACAAACCGTTGATTTTAGAACAATAATTACTCTTCTATATATCAATTAACACTCACTAGAATTGCCACTTATCACTCACGGAGAATGGTTTCAAAACAATACTTCTTACATCACATAGTCTAATTGTGTCAAACGAGACATCTTCAATGCAGATTAATTAATTGTTACGTTCAATTTTGTTTTGGACATAGGAAAGCATCGATGGGAGTGAGAATTTCTGTAAAACTATCAAAGATTGATCAACTCTGTGATTTCACACTTCTTGTGTAATCAGAAAGAAAAAAGAAGAAAAATTGATAAAAGATATTTTGAAATATGCCCCAAAATCAGAGCTATTAAAACTTAAATGACGCGAGGGGAGGGGGAATCAGGTTTAAGAATATCCTGGATATATCATTTTATATTATCTAAGTACTCACAGAAGGATTCGTCACAGAAACTTTGAAAAGGACTCATTTGATTTGATTGGGAATTAAAGTGACTAGCACCCAATTCACAGGAGGGGGCGTGAAAATTTCTAGAAACGTATTTTCAACATATTTAAGTATTTACCTACGTACGCAGCGTGAAAATTTATAGGAACGTATTTTCATCATATTTAAATATTTACCTACGTACGCATCACAGGTTAGATTAGATTAGGTTAGAGACAGACAAAAAGTTAGGTGTATGGTTAGGTTAGGTTAGATTCTGTTAGGTTATGTTAATTTAGGCTAGACTCGGTTAGCCTACGTACGCGCGCGTACGTAGGCTAACCTAGTCTAACCTAAATTAACCTAACCTAACATAATCTAACCTAACCGAACCATACACCTAACTTTTTGTATGTCTCTAACCTAATCTAATCTAACCTAAGTGATGCGTTCGTAGGTAAAAATTTAAATATGTTGAAAATACGTTCCTAGAAATTTTCACGCTGCGTACGTAGGTAAATATTTAAATATGTTGAAAATACGTTCCTAGAAATTTTCACGCCCCCTCCTGTGAATTGGGTGCTAGTCACTTTAATTCCCAATCAAATCAAATGAGTCCTTTTCAAAGTTTCTGTGACGAATCCTTCTGTGAGTACTTAGATAATATAAAATGATATATCCAGGATATTCTTAAACCTGATTCCCCCCCCTCGCGTCATTTAAGCTGTAATAGCTCTGATTTTGGGGCATATTTCAAAATATCTTTTATCAATTTTTCTTCGTTTTTATTTCTGATTACACAAGAAGTGTGAACTCACAGAGTTGATCAATCTTTGATAGTTTTAGAAAAATTCTCACTCCCATCGATGCTTTCCTATGTCCAAAACAAAATCGAACGTAATAATTAATCTGCATTGAAGATGTCTCGTTTGACACAATTAGTCTATGTGATGTAAGAAGTATTGTTTTGAAACCATTCTCCGTGAGTGATAAGTGGCAATTCTAGTGAGTGTTAAGTGATATATAGAAAGGTAATTATTGTTCTAAAATCAACAGTTTGCATGATTTTGTAAACAAATAACCGTTAGGTTAGTATATTTTAGGGCTTTGAAAAGGTTTAAAGGTCAGTATAGACTGAAATAAAGGACAAGATAGAAAATAATGGAAGGTTCTTCAAATGCAAGCCCGGCAACGTTTGATGTGAGTTCAAATAATATGTCTTTTCAGTGTGTTTTCCATCCAAAAATATGTAAAATATGATGAACTTGTCACTCTAATAAAAACAAAAAAAAATTTTTAAACACGAAAAACGGGTTTTAATTTTCTAACAAGCAGTGAACTACAAAACAATTAATTATGCACAAAAGCTCCGAATATTTCGGCCCCACATCCGGGAGCCTTTCTCAACGTAAAAATAATAAATAAATAAAGCAAAAAACAAAATAACTTAAATTACATTACAATAAAACATACTAAACACATAAAGAGAACAAACAGCAAAAACAAAAGAAAAATATAAATAAATAAGAACAAAACTCACATATTAATTAAAAACTTCCATGCACTGAATGTCTTTCAACTGGCCTCCTCTCAGTATATAAATGGAAATATATTAAATAAACACTTCCATGTACTGAATGTCTATATTGATTCTACTCGCCTCCTCCCAGTATATAAATTGAAATCTATCAAAAATGAAGAATATATTTATACTTAGACCAAAACAATAAAAGGTCAACTAACCCCCGGTCCATAACCCTTAATTAAATTTCACAAGTTCATCAACCATTTTATGAATTATAAATTGAATGGATTCGTTTTGTTGCAAGCTTAGCTGCAGTTCGTTTACTTTTCTCATCATTTAACCCATTCTGACCTTTGTTCGCAAGGTCATCTTTCGTTTCAGAAATATTATTAAAATCAGTATTGGTTGAATATCTTGCCTGCATTTTAATTAAACTATTATAAATTGACTTGATCCCACATTCCCCTTCATCTCTATTTATACTAGTACCCCCATATATTATCTTTTTTATTTATATAATTTCCCTGAAGCCTTGTAAAAGTCCTACAGACGTATCTGCTATTTTTGTTTGATAAAATAAAATACTGTGATGAGGAAAATTATAAATATGTTCTTCAACCGCTGACTCCAACGTTTCGGGGGTTTTGTTTTGTTTTAGAGCGTAATCTATTGCATTCTTGTGTTGTTCGAGCCTATTTTCTAAAGTTTGTTGCGTTCTACCCACATATAATTTTCCACAAGAACATGGACTTTTGTATACTCACTTTTTCAAATTTCTCGGTCTATTGTCTTTTCCTTTATTTAAAAACGAGCTTATATTATGTCAAGATTTAAATGCTGTATTTATATTATGTTTTTTTAATTCTCTTCTTAATTTTTGTGATAAAATTGGTACAAAAGGCAAAGATATTTAATTTGTTTCTTGATTTGACCCATCTTATTCTAATATATGTAGCTCCATAAACTTTTTTTTCCTCTTTTCAATTAATTTAGAAATTATTTTTCCCAGATTGCCATTAACCATTAAAATATACTTAATATAAATTATTTCATTTATTATGTATCTTGGTGATGCTAATTTTAATACCCTATCAACTAAAGAAATAACCACACCCTTTTTACTTGGATCGGGTGATTTGATGTGAAAGATAAATAACGGTTGTTACTAGTCGGTTTACGGTAAATTGAAAATGCTAGTTCATTACTATTTCTATGGATCAAAATATCTAGGAACGGTAACTTATTCTCTTTTTCCTTTTCAATTGTAAAAATTAAATCTCCTCCCAAATTATTTAAATGTTCCAAGAAACCTTCAATTTCTGATTCCCCATAATTCCAAATAACTAAAATATCATCCATATTTCTGCCCCAAAATTTAGGTTTTAAAAAATATGTTTTTATAGCTAAATTTTCAACATATTCTACATAAATATTTGCTAACAACGGACTTAAAGGCCCTCCCATTGCTAAACCCCTAATTTGATGGTAAAAATTATCTCTAAACCTGAAATAGTTAGTATATCTGCTATTTATTTTGACTAAATTTAATATAATTTCAAGTTAAATTCCCGAAGGTAATTCTTCTATCTAATTTTTTAGTTCCTCAAGTTTTTTGGATAAAATACAAAACTATTTATCAAAAGGAATATACGTATAGCCTACAGGGATTTTATATCGAAACTGAACAATCTAGATTCTTCGGATATTTCTACATTTATTAGTTTGTCTTTTAAAAATTTCGAGTTTCTTATATAAGAATTTTGGACATATAATAATGTTTTAAGTGTCATTGCTGCCCATTTCTCGATTTTTACCGTTGGTGAATTTGTTTTTGAAACAATAGGTCTTAAGGGGATGCCTGTTTTATTTATTTTTGGCAAACCATATATGCTAGGGCTAACTGATCACCTTGGAAAGAACTTGTGATACATCTGGGGTGTGATACTTCCATTTGTTTTATGGTCTTCTAAATCTTTTCTTAATCTTTGAACATACAAATTAGTTGGGTCCGAGTTAAGTTTTATATATGTTTAATTATCACTTATAATTGTTTCTATTTTACTATCATAATCATCTTTTTCTAGTATTACTACTGTATTGCTCTTATCCGCTTTCGTTATTATTAGATAATCATATTTTTTTAAATATTTTAAAATTTTAATATCTTTGTTCTTAACTTTTTCTTGATAACTACAAAAATATGTTAAAATATTCACTAACCTTAGTCTTAATTCATCTACGTTATTTATATCTTTTGGAAACTTATAGATACCTGTTTCAATCTTTGAAATAATTTCCTCTATCGGTACATTTTTAGTATTTAGTCAAAATTTTATACATCTTTCAAGGATTTCCTTTTGTTCTTTGGTTAACTCCTTTTTGCTTAAATTAATCACCCCAGGACCTGGGAAATAATTAGGCTTATACATTGATAGTTTTTGTTTTTCCTTTTCCCTTTTTAACTGCAAAAACTAAATTTTAACTGGAAAGACTAAACCAAAAATTTTTTGATGTAAACAGTGAAAAAGAAAAACAAAAACTATCACTTCATAATAATTTTGAGTTAAATTTTCATTTTTCTATTTAATTAATCACTAATTATCGAACCATTTCCCAAAAAGTAATAATTTAACGATTAAAAAATATATTTATACCGCCTACTAAGGGCCCGAGATTTTTAACTATATAATTTAGAGAATAATTTATTAACAATTGTAAAGAATTGCTAAAGACCGGCTTTTAAGTAATAATCATGTTCGTAGACATATTGACAGAGTTTGTTAGTTCTCAACAAATAGTTAATACAACAGATATTAAAATTTTTATATATTTAGAAAAAGATGATTATATATTAATAAAGAAAGCGGATAAGAGCAATACAGTAGTAATACTAGAAAAAGATGATTATGACAGTAAAATAGAAACAATTCTAAGTGATACTTCAACATATATAAAACTTAACTCGGACCCAACTGATTTGTATGCTAAAAGATTAAGAAAAGATTTAGAAGAACTTAAAACAAATGGAAGTATCACACCACAGATGTATCACAAGTTCTTTCCAAGGGGATCAGTTAGCCCTAGAATATATGGTTTGCCAAAAATACATAAAACAGGCATCAACTTAAGAAATTTTGTATCAAAAACCAATTCACCACCTGTAAAAATTGATACAGGGGCAGCAATGACACTTAAACCATTATTATATCTCCAATATTCGTATATAAAAAACTCGAAATTTTTAAAATACACCCATCCCAGTTTCGACATATCAGAAGAATCTAGATTGTTCAGTTTCTATATAAAATCCATGTATACGTATATTCCTTTTGATAAATCGTTTAGTATTTTATCCAAAAAACTTGAGGAACGAAAAAATGAGATAGAAGAATTACCTTCGGGAATTGAACTGGAAACTATATTAAATTTAGTCAAAATAACTAGCAGATATACTAATTATTTCAAGTTTAGAGATAATTTTTACCATCAAATTAGGGGTTTAGCAATGGGAGGGCCTTTAAGTCCGTTGTTAGCAAATATTTATGTAGAGTATGTTGAAAATTTAGCTATAGAAACATATTTTTTAAAACCTAAATTTTGGGGCAGATATATGGATGATATTTTAGTTATTTGGAATTATGGGGAATCAGAAATTGAAGGTTTCTTGGAACATTTAAATAATTTGGGAGGAGAATTAATTTTTACAATTGAAAAGGAAACAGAGAATAAGTTAACGTTTCTAGATATTTTGATACATATAAATAATAATGAACTATAATTTTCAATTTACCTTAAATCGACTAGTAACAAACGTAATTTGTCTTTCAAATCAAATCAACCGATCCAAGTAAAATGGGGGGTGGTTATTTATGTAGTGAAGAGGGTTTTAAAATTAGCTTCACCAGGATACATAAGAAAGGAACTAATTTTTATTAAGGATATTCTAATAGGTAATGGCTATCCGGAAAAAATGATTTCTCAAATAATTGAAAAGAGGAAAAAAAAGTTGATGGAGCCAAAAATATTAGAAGAAGATGGTTCAAATCAAGAAACAAAGTATATCTTTTTGCCTTTTGTACCAATTTTATCACAAAAATTAAGAAGAGAATTAAAAAAACATAATATAAATACAGCATTTAAATCAGGACATAATATACGCTCGTTGTTAAATAAAGGGAAAGACAAGATACCGAGAAATTTGCAACAGGGAGTATACAAAATTCCATGTTCTTGTGGAAAATTTTATGTGGGTAGAACGCAACAAACTTTAGAAAATAGGCTAGAACAACACAAGAATGCAATAGATTACGCTCTAAAACAAAACAAAACACCAGAAACGTTTGAGTCAGCGGTTGCAGAACATCTTTATAATTTTCCTCATCACAGTATTTTATTTGATCAAACAAAATTAGTAGATACGTCTGTAGGACTTTTACAAAGCTTCAGGGAAATTATAGAAATAAAAAAGATAATATATGGGGGTACTAGTATCAATAGAGATGAAGGGGACTTTGGGATCAATTCAATTTATAATAGTTTAATTAAAATGCAGGCAAGATATTCAACCAATACTGATTTTAATAATATTTCTGAAACGAAAGATGACCTTGCGAACAAAGGTCAGAATGGGTTAAATGATGAGAAAAGTAAACGAACTGCAGCTAAGCTTGCAACAAAACGAATCCATTCAATTTATAATTCATAAAATGGTTGATGAACTTGTGAAATTTAATTAAGGGTTATGGACCGGGGGTTAGTTGACCTTTTATTGTTTTGGTCTAAGTATAAATATATTCTTCATTTTTGATAGATTTCAATTTATATACTGGGAGGAGGCGAGTAGAATCAATATAGACATTCAGTACATGGAAGTGTTTATTTAATATATTTCCATTTATATACTGAGAGGAGGCCAGTTGAAAGACATTCAGTGCATTGAATTGTTTAATTATTTTTTTTTGTTTTTTATTTTTTTTTTATATTTTTCTTTTGTTTTTTCTTTTTGTTATATTTATTTTTTTTTTTTTTTTTTTTTTAATTTATTTTAATTTGTTTTTTTTTTTTTGCTTTATTTATTTATTTTTTTACTTTTATAAAGGATACCGGATGTTGGGCCGAAATATTAGGATCTTTTTTGCATAATTAATTGTTTTGTATTTAACTGCTTGTTAGAAAATTAAAACCCGTTTTTCTTGTTTAAAAATTTTTTTTTTTTTTTTAATGGAAAAGCAGTGTGGTCTAAGAAATTATTTACTCTAATAAGTTTATTTCTATACATAACCTTACAGTAAATTTAAGTTTGAACAATTATTTATTATTATTTCTGCATATCTTTAATTTGGTCTAGGAGATCTTTACTTTGAGTTGAATAGTATCTTCGTGTGGGAAAGAGTTTTTTGTCACTCTATTAATTTTATCTATATACACAGCTCTACATAAAACCTTAGATTTAGCAATTATTAGATATTATTTAAGCACATTGTTTTTTTAGTAGCTCCTTACTTTTAGTTGAAAAGTGACCTCTTGTGGGAAAGAGATTTTGTCACTCTAATAAATTTATCGATAAACATAACTTTACAGAAAATTTAAGTTTGAACAATTATTCGTTATTATTTCATCATATCTTTGATTTAGTCTGGTAGCTCTTTACTTTTAGTTGAAATGTGTCCTCTTGTGGGAAAAAGTTTTTCTAACTTTAACTAGTATGTCATTGGTCATAAGTTTACGTTTGAACAATTATTCGTTATTATTTCTGTTCATCTTTGATTTAGTCTGGTAGCTCTTAACTTTTACTCGAAAAGTGTCCTCTTGTGGGAAAAAGTTTTTTGTCACTCTAATAAGTTTATTTCTAAACATAACTTTACAGAAAATTTAAGTTTGAATAGTTATTCGTTATTATTTCAGCATATCTTTGATTTAGTCTGGTAGCTCTTTACTTTTAGTTGAAAAGTGTCCTCTTGTGGGAAAAAGTTTTTTGTCACTTTAACTAGTATGTCATTGGACACAAGTTTACGTTTGAACAATTATTCGTTATTATTTCTGTTCATCTTTGATTTAGTCTGGTAGCTCTTTACTTGGAGTCGAAAAGTTTCCTCTTGTTGAAAAGAGTTTTTGTCACAATAACCAATTTGTTGCTAAACATGAACGTACTTAAAACATAAGATCGAGCAGTTATTCGTTATTATTCCAGCATATGTTAATTAGTTTATTATCTCGATAATGTTAGCTGGCAAGGGCCCTCGGGTGGGACAACGTTTTTTGACACTCTATCGATTATGTCATTTGACATAAGTTTACGTTTGAACAATTATTCGTTATTATTTCTGTTCATCTTTGATTTAGTCTGGTAGCTCTTTACTTTTACTCGAAAAGTGTCCTCTTGTGGGAAAAAGTTTTTGTCACTCTAATAAGTTTATATCTAGACATAACTTTACAAAATATATGAGATTGAACAATTAGTCGTTGTTATTTCAGCACATTTGTGACTTAGTCTAGTAGCTATTTAATTTTTGTTGAAAAATTTACTCTTGAGAAAAAAGTTTTTTGTCACTCTAAATAATATGTCATTGGACATAAGTTTACACTTGAAAAATTATTCTTTATAATGTATATTCATCTTTGATTAAGTCTGGTATCTCTTTACTTTTAGCTGAAAAGTGTCCTCTTATGGAAAAAAGTTTTTGTCACTCTAATAGGTTTATCACTATACATAAATTTACTGAAAATTTAAGTTTGAACAATTATTCGTTATTATTTCATCATATCTTTGATTTAGTCTGGTAGCTCTTTACTTTTACTCGAAAAGTTTCCTCTTGTGGGAAATAGTTTTTTGCCACTCTAATAAGTTTATCACTAAACATAACTTTACAGAAAATTTAAGTTTGAACAATTATTCGTTATTATTCCAGCATATCTTTGATTTAGTCTGGTAGCTCTTTACTTTTAGTTGAAAAGTGTCCTCTTGTGTGAAAAAGTTTTTTTTGTCACTTTAACTAGTATGACATTGGACATAAGTTTAAGTTTGAACAATTATTCGTTATTATTTCATCATATATTTGATTTAGTCTTGTAGCTCTTTACTTTCAGTTGAAAAGTGTCCTCTTGTGGGAAAAAGTTTTTTGTCACTTTAACTAGTATGTCATTGGACATAAGTTTACGTTTGAACAATTATTCGTTATTATTTCTTTTCATCTTTGATTTAGTCTGGTAGCTCTTTACTTTTAGTTGAAAAGTGTCCTCTTGTGGGAAAGAGTTTTTTGTCACTCTAATAAGTTTATCACTAAACATAACTTTACAGAAAATTTAAGTTTGAATAATTATTCGTTATTATTTCATCATATCTTTGATTTAGTAGCTCTTTACTTTTACTCGAAAAGTGTCCTCTTGTGGGAAATAGTTTTTTGTCACTCTAATCAGTTTATCGATAAACATAACTTTAAATAAAATTTAAGTTTGAACAATTATTCGTTATTATTTCATCATATCTTTGATTTAGTCTGGTAGCTCTTTACTTTTAGTTGAAGTGTCCTCTTGTGTGAAAAAGTTTTTTTTTCACTTTAACTAGTATGTCATTGGACATAAGTTTACGTTTGAACAATTATTCGTTATTATTTCATCATATCTTTGATTTAGTCTGGTAGCTCTTTACTTTTAGTTGAAAAGTTTTCTCTTGTGGGAAAAAGTTTTTGTCACTCTAATAAGTTTATCGCTAAACATAACTTTACAAAGAACTATGATCCATTGATTATAAAGGCGTGGCTAAAAAGGAATTGTCAGTGAAAAACTCACAATTGAGCCATTCTATTGCGAAAACACACAAAAGTTACTAAAAAATTCAAAATAAGATGAAAATAGGTTCCCATGTTTCTAATTCATATCCTTCAATTAGGGAGGTCAAGGCTTGGCAAAAAAAAAAAGGAATTTTCAGTGAAAAACTCAAAAATATAGCTCTTAATATTGTTTTTCAGTATTTTTTCTAACGAAAATACGCAAAAAACGATAAAAATACTGTTCCATTATATTAAATCAAATCCTTGAATAAGGAAGGTCAAGGCTTGGCGAAAAAGTTATAGACATAGAAAAACTCTAAAATATAGAACGAATTAAGTACTGTGAGTATTTTTTCCTACGAATATAAGCAAAAAAACGTTGATAATACGTACACAATGTTTTAATTCATAACCTTACATGATGAAGGTATAGGCTTGGCAAAAAAAAAGGGAATTGAAATTTAAAAACTAACAAATATATCTCTTAATATTGATTTTCAGTTGCACGCTGTAAGTGATGTCTCTATGCTTTCCGTTCATTTGCTTCTTACAGAAAAGTATTTTAAGGGCTTAATGCTTTTTTATATGCTTCCTTTTTTTAAATTATAACTAATAACTACGCAAAGGTTAAGGACTATCTTAGCTCGGCCATCCATAATCATTTACGTTATTTAACATTTTTGCAGTTATGAACTTTTAATAGTTAACGATCTTTCTGTATTGATTGACAATGTTTGTAAAGCTCCTGAATTGTGTCATTAATATGCGTGCTACAGGTTAAAGTAAACCTAAAGACTGAACCCAGTATAAAAAATAGATGCGACACATATGCAAAATGTTTCTTTTCGGGGAAGGGAATAAAAAATATATTGGATAGTTTGAATAAAAAGTACCCGAAAATTCGGACAAAATAGGATTCTGGGGGAGTCTGGGCCTTGAGTCCCCCTCCTCTCTGTGTGCATCACTGATATTGACCATTATACTTTGAAATTCATAAGAACAATGAAGATATCACTAAGTCCTTGTGAATTTGAGCCCCAACGACAGCAAATTCTTCATTAGCAAACACTCATTACCTTTTAATATACTTGTAACCCTTTTGCTTTATATGGCCTCCTCATTAGAGTTCTCGGAAACAACAAATTAGTTGAAGCTTCCTTAGTAAAAAATATAAATAGGAACCCAACGAATGCATGTTTTTAATTGTGTTGTGTAATTTCTTTGTGCAACAAAGACAAATAGACCACAATAGCTGTTATCAAAATTTCACCAATGATCATAACCACTTACGTCAGAGGCTATGAACCTGTGCTATAAAACTTCGACTGATTTCAGTATATAAAGTGATTATCAAGAACTGTTCAACAATGATCAGGAGTGTCAAACAGTCCTATATTTTTCATAGGGAAGATTGGATATAGGCCTATTCCTATTGTAGAACTTTATAAATACAACTAATGACAGCTCCAAAGGGCAAAATTAAGCTGCAAAGGGCAACGCAGCTGCACACGCTCGTCTTTTGCCCTAATATGATAAAGGTTTCGCTATTTACTGACTCCTACGACATTCCTATATTTCTTTAAACTCATTTCCTACACTGGGTGTTTGAAATTTTCAGCGCTTATCTTACACTACATTTCCTGCATCTTTTCCGTCTTGTTTTTATTTATGCATAAGCCGTGGTATCAATTCATTAAAAGTTAGAAGGGAGGGTCAGATATATTTCTTATAACTTAGGGGGATAATGGGCAATTTTTGAATTTTTTCGATGAAAATACCAAAAAGATATTTTTCAAGCAGAATGTAGTCAATAGGTATTTTTCGAAATCCCCCCCCCCCATAAAATTTAGTAAATTGTCAAATGATGTCAAAATGTAATTTTTACAGAAATCGAAACCCGCTGAAAATTTCCAAGAATCATTCTCCTACAAAATAGTTTAAATTTTAATTTATATTTACATCATAGTGTTCCCAATCTTTTTTAGGATGTATGGCATGTGTGGGGGCTCACTATCGAGGAGGAGGAGAATCTTCTAGCTACATGTGCAGAGAACGAGAGCATCGAGATTACACCTGAGGAGGAGGAAGAACTTCTCTGTACATGTAGAGCGGTGGATCTCTTGAGGAGTGGGTCTTCGGTTCGAATACATAACCCGAGACTTCGAGTGCGTGAAGATTTATTTGCGGAGGAGATACCCTCTCTCATAAATATTGTGCCAGTGGAGGAAGATCTGTTGAGGAGTGAGTCCGAGGATTTATTTGCTGATGAGACACAGTCTCCCACAAATACTATACCAGTATATGTGGAGGATGTTCAAAAAATGGAGCCTCCTGAGGTAATGTATATAAAAACAGTGATAAATATGGATTTTACAACGGAATAAATATTTGAACATAGATTGTTTGTGAATTTGTTTATTATTAAAATGCATATATATATACAACAATGTCTTTAAATCTTCACTTTAGATTTCTTCATCTTCGGTGTATAGGCAACTGTGGTGAACCACTAATGCTGGTAAATCATTTGGATTCATTGTAAATTAATCTTGATTGGCTGCAAAGTCAGGGTCACATTTTCTTCAGTACAATAAAAATTCACTCTTGTCATATCTCTTTGTATAGTCAATGATGCTATTTTCATTCATTTTATGAAATTCACGAGTTTCAATCTGTCTATTTGAAGCAATATCACATACAGTGTTTTCAAATGGTGAATCACAATCGGTAACTGCCAAATAAAAATCACTTGGTTTATAGTAGGTGGCCACTATGACCAAGAGGAATCTTGGTCATAGTAGGTGGTGTCATCACAACGATGACGTAGAAACCAAATTGTCTTGTTAGCCCAACAGTTGAATCGTAGACCAGATTCCTCTTCCCAGAATAATTTAAATCTGCGACGATACCAATCTCGTAGAAATAAACTAAAATCACGTTTGAGATTCTTTCCAATCAAAGCAGGGTAAGTATTCTCCCACTAATCATATTAATCATAGTGGCAATTGGAGAACAGGTGCCCTCTAGGGCAAAAGTCACACACCTCCTCAAGACAGGATTTACATCTTTTAATTTGTACTGCATAGTCTCTATGTAATTTACAAGGATTACATAATTTGAACTTTTCACTGTAGTCATCTATAACTACACAATTCTCACAATGTTTCCAACTGCCAAGAGTGTACATGCACAATGGACATATATAGAACATTTCTCGATTTCCAATGTCAACTCACAGCTAAAACGAAACTGATCATCCTCGCGCCATAAATTCAAAGTGTAGGAAAGGGAGAGGAGTAACTCTGTAACGTTACCTCTTTCGAATGACGGGGGGAGCCATCTACATGTAATCCATTGGCAATGTTTTCAAAAGTATATCCACAATATGATTCTGCTTTGTTCCAATTAATATATCAATAAATTGACAATAAGCATTTGAGTCACATTTTAAAAGTTTCATACAATATTCGAATGGGGGAGAATCACTCCTCATTATATTGTCAAGTGTTCCCTGACCGGAGAATATCCTGTGTTGAAGTGATAACTTGAGAAAATCGTCATCCAAAGTCAAATGTTTTTCCATAAACACTAGATTTGATCTAATTCTCTCTTTCTCAAATTTATTCATTTTTCAAACCTTTCACTCCGACTGCTGACTCTAGACTGACCCTGATTCGTTAACACCAACTAGAAAGGAAAGAAAACATTTTCGATTTCGAAACAACTTTATTCAATAATTACAACATTAATAATACAGAACATGTATAATTGGTGATACAGTTTATTGTCGTCGATATGTTTCACCAATGCACTTAAAGCACATTGAAGTCTATTCACATGTGCTATATCAACTTTAGCGGCAAAACATAATTGATCCCCCATTTTAAATTTGCTCAAAGATATCACATATCTTGCATATACTGCATCCCATTCCAGACAAAGACGTGATCCTTTCGTGATTTCCACCGCAATGTTTGGTGCTCTTGTACTATTATCATCAACTCCACTATCAACTTCTAATAGGGTAAACATTCCACTCATCATCAACACAAATATATATCCAAATGAGTAAAGTCAAACTGTTCTTCTTCTTCTCACTCCATTGAATTCTATTCACAGACTAATAAAACTATAGCAAAAATCCTTTCTTTATATTCACTCCGTCGCTAATATGTAACCAGCCCTCTGATTGGCTGAGAAGTAAACACGTGATCTAACTGTTTCCGGGAAACTCATAACATTTGGCTCGGGCAACAACAACAAATACTATTTCTGGATCATAACATTTGCATCGAGCAACAACAAGAAGGAAGTGTCATTGACCTGCCCCCATTAGACTCATTAATCCATGAAAGTGAGAAAGTTTCTGTTTTTCCATTCTCACTGACAAAGACCATAAAAACATCAAATAAATCGATCAACACACATAACCATCCATGAAAACAGACATAAATGTGAGAAAATTCCTGTTTTTCCAAGTGAGAAAATTCCTGTTTTTTCATTCTCACTGACAAAAACCATAAACCACGTGGTTCGTAAGGGACTCTATGCCCATATATGGACTCCCGCTCGGAGTAGCACCCCCCTTTCTACTTTTAAATGGGGTTGAGTTGCACGGGGGGTTGAGTTGCACGAGGGTTCAGTTAAGGGGGGGGGTTTAGTTGCATGGGGGTTCAGTTGTTCGGTGGTTCAGTTGCACGGGGGCTCAGCTGCACGGAGATTTAGTTGCACGGTGGTTCAATTGCGCGGTGGTTCAGTTGCACGGTGGTTCAGTTGCACGGGGGTTCAGTTGTTTGGGGTTCAGTTACATGGTAGTTCAGTTACAATGGAACCCTGTGTGTGACGTCAACCTGTAGCTACGTAATGGGCTGCCTAAGTAAAGAACGATGTTGGCACAATGTATTATTTTTTTTTGGTTTCCATACCAGGGCACCTCGTATCGAAGGAGTTGTCGTAGAAACTTTGAAAAAGGCTCATTCGATTGGAAATTGGAGCTGCTATTACCCTTTTTAATAGTCGAAAGTGATTAGAGGGCAGCTAGCCCCGCTACCCTCCCCCACGCCCATCATTCCCCCAAACACATCCAATCAAAATTTTGAGATAGCCATTTTGTTCAGCGTAGTTGATTTCCAGATAGAAAATATGTTTTTGAGGAGGACACTCCCCCACAACCCCCAGGGCAAGGGTTTTAAGTTATGCCCTTGGGGCATATAAGAACGATGTTGGCACAATGGAATATTTATTATTTTTGCCTTTAGACCAGGGCACTTTGTATCGAAGTTGTCGTAGAAACTTCGAAAAGGGCTCATTCAATTAGAAATTGGAGAGGCTTGTCCCATTTTTAATAGTCGAAAGTGATTGGAAGGTGACTAACATCACTTACACGTCCACCATTTTCCGAAATACATCCAATCCAAATTTTATGATAGCCATTTTGTTCAGCGTAGTTGATTTCTAGATAGAAATTATGGTTTTGAGGAGGACACTCCCCCACCGCCCTCAGGGCACGGGTTGTAAGTTATGCCCTGGGGGCATATTCGGTTTTATAGAAGGCGTTGTCGTAGAAACTTCAAAAAAGGCTCATTCGATTGGAAATTCAAAGGGCTAGTGCCCTTTTTAATAGTCGAAAGTGATGCGAAGGCAAATAACCCCCCTTTCACGCCCACTTTTTCCCCAAACACATCCAATCAAAATTTTGAGATAGCCGTTTTATTCAACGTAGTTTTAAGTTCTGGAAATAGGTTATTTGAGGATGGCAACCCCTCCCACAGCCCTCAGGGCAAGGGTTGTAAGTTATGCCCTGGGGGCCTATAAGGTTTTTATAGAACGCGTTGTCGTAGAAACTTCAAAAAGGGGTCATTCGATTGGAAATTGAAATGGCTAGCGCCCTTTTTAATAGTCGAAAGTGACTAACACACCTTCAACGCACATCATTTCCCCAAACCTATCCAATAAAAATTTGAGATAGACTTTTTGTTCTACGCAGTTCAAAATCAGGAATTATACCTTTGAGCAGGACACTCTCCCCACAGTCTTCAGGGAAAGGGTTATAAGTTATGCCTTGGGGGCATTTAAGGTTTTTATTGAAATCTTCGTCGTAGAAACTGAAACAATCCAATCAAAATTTGCATATAGTCATTTTGTTCAACGTAGTTGAAAGTTCTGTAAATTAGGTCTTTAAGAATGAACCCTCCCCCCCCCCACACAACCCTCAGAGCAATGGTTGTAAGTTATACCCTGAGGGCATATACAGTTTATATAGAAAGTTGTTGTGGACATTTCAAAAAGGGCTTATTTGATTGGAAATTGAAATTGCCCTTTTTAATAGTCGAAAATGAGTGGAGAGTAATTAACCCTCCTCTCACTCCCACCATTTCCCCAAAAACATTCAATAAAATTTTAGAGATAGCCATTTCGTTCAACGTATTTGAAAGTTCTGGATATTATGTATTTAAGGATGACAAACCCCTCAGAGCCCCCAGGGCAAAGGTTGTAAATTATGCCCTGGGGCATATAAGGTTTTTATCGATAGAGTTGTCGGAAAACTTCAAAAGGGGCTCATTCAAAAGGAAATTAAGAGGGCTAGTGCCCTTTTTAATAGTCGAAAGTGATTGGAGGGTAACTAACCCCCCTCTCACGCCCACCATTTCCCCAAACACATCCAATCAAAATTTTCAGATAGTCATTTTGTTCAACGTGGTAAAAAATTCTGGAAATTATGTCTTTGAGAATGACACTCTCCCCCCCCAGCCCTCAGGGCAAGGGCTGTAAGTTATGCCCTGGGTGCATATAAGGTTTTTATTAAAAGTGTTGTTGTAGAAATTTCAAAAGGGCTCATATGATTGGAAATTGAAAGGGCTAGTGCCATTTTTAATAGTTGAAAGTGATTGGAGAGCGACTAACGCCCCTCTCACGCCCACCAAGGATGCCATGTGCCACTTATATTTGTCCAAGTTTTGGGTACGTGCTATTGTTTAGCAACCTTTGACTTAGTTCTTTTTGTAAATGTAGTGACACGCATATGGAGAAGATGTTACCCTGCCTTTGGTACATTCTTGGTGACGTATAGTAGCTTACCTTTAGATTGCAATTGCTCTTCATTAGATTGTAACTATCACGACTATCACGATTCAAAATTTATCACGAGTAATAGCTGTATAATTTTTTAATAATTCATCCGAAGCAACAAAAAAAGAAACAAAATTTTAAAAAAAAATGTCAAAGATAACTATCATCTACTTCACCAGGGTCTTCTAAGTCGGCTTGACGGTCTGCAATGGCTTTAAGTAGTTTCTTTCTCGGTCCTAAAAAATAATTAATTTTAACGGGACATAAAGAAAAGAAAGGGGAACTTTATGTAATAGTGCGACCCTTCTTAAATGGTGAGACGCGCACCCATAGGTCTACAAGATAAGCCAGTTAGAGGTGTACAAAAAGTGTTGGTAAAGGCCGATCCAGCCACTTTGACAATAAAGAAGGGGAGGACGACCCCTCCCCCAATTTTCAGTTAATTAGTTAGTAAAGGAATGAAATTTTTTCAGCTTTATTTGATAAAAATTTATTTGATACTCCGTTTTTCATAGACCATGGACCCTCAGCCAGCTCAGTTAGAAGCTTAGACCTTCTGGCACTACCGTCATAATTGACTGTGCACTCCGGATGTGATGTTTTGTCAGATTTGAGATATGGTTTAAATTCCAGAATTAAGTCGTCAGATTTGTTTCCAGAATTGTTGTTGGGGCAGGAAATTACGAAAAGAATTTTTGCTAGAATCTAGGTGACACCAAAAAATTTGAGGCGGAGAAACATTGTTTAGTTTTTCAGTAGTAGTTTTTTTGGCATTTTACAACCAATTTAAGGGTCGGAAAACTATTTTTTTTTTCACGTGGGTGGGGAGTCAAAATTGGGCCCCCCTCTCCCTGGATGCACCCCTACTATTCGGGAACAGAAAATTCAGATTTCAGATTTTTCTGAAAAGTCAGCCTAGTGGTTTGGTCTATTGGCATCTATTTTTGCTTTCTAATAGAAAGCGCAGCTCTGGGCCTTTTTTAAAAAGGAATTGTTATTCGAAGAATGACTAAGAAAGAAGCTAAAGGACTTAAAGAAGAATTTAGATTAATTTATTTTGTCCTTTTATAATACAAGTGAAATAAGTCGGTCTATAAATTATCAGAAATTGTTTACATAAATTTATATTTTTAGGACTCTGTTTGACCGAAAACCACTTTAATTATAAGCATATAATTATATTTATAATTATGTGGTATAATTATAACAATATGTTATATATATATATATATTAATTATGTGCTATAATTATATTAATTAATGCTATAATTATAATTAATTATACTATATATTCACGAATTTGTCAATAGGATGTAAACTTTTTTAAGATTTTTTTTTTTAATTAGAATACGGCAAAAAATGAAAAGATTGATGTTTTCATTTGCAACCGCCTATTCATTAAAATATGGCAAATTTGAGACAAAAAGTACGGATGTCCAAGGAGCCTACTCTGCAATGCTAAATACAGATGAAAGACATTAGATGTGCCTTTAAGCTATCCATGATGATGATGATGTATGTTTGAAGACATTGTTGTTGTTCCATTTATTCAATGATCAGTTTATTCAAATGATCAATTAATGTTTTTAAACAGTATTTATCAACCTATCATTGGTTTAAAACTGACACAAGGATATTTAAGATGGTTAATTAGGTGTGGTTTTTGTGATTTTCTTGATTTTTAGAAGCTGGCTCCTAACAGGCAACATTCATGAAAACATTTTTGGAAGAAACTGAAGAGACGAGAACAGGCACAAAATTTATCGGCTAGCAAATTGCTCAGTTGCACATCTGTAATATATACTTTTTGCCTGTGGTCAAATTTTTATGATCAACTATTTATTATAAAATGGTTTTATAATGTAATAACTTTTTTGTATTATAACAGAGGACGTAGAACCTTAGTTGGCTAAGGGGGAAGCCTTAGCCAACTATATATATATATATATATATATATATATATATATATATATATATATATATATATATATATATATATATATATATATATATATATATATATATATATATATATATATATATATATATATATATATATATATATATATATATATATATATATATATATATATATATATATATATATATATATATATATATATATATATATATATATATATATATATATATATATATATATATATATATATATATATATATACAGAACATTTAGAAAAGTAATTATAATGTATAGGGTATATAATATATAGAATAATTTAAAATATGTAAATATATAGAATGCACATATATAGAATATGTATAAACATAAAATTAAGCAAAATAAATCAGATGTCAAATAAATTATTATTGACATTGGAAGGGCGACGTGTATGTTGGTATCAGTTTTATAAAAGCCAAAATGAATTGCAAGAAAATTTTGTTTAGAAAAATTGTGAGTAATTCTTTTTTTTGTAGAAAGTTCACATTCACTAGAAATAAAGTAAGGTGTTTAGAAGAGCTTTAAAACTTGCAGTGGGATGATGAGAAATAATAGTTTTGACGAATCTGTTCAAATGTTATGCATGTTTAATGTGATTTTATTGGTTAGTCCAAGTGTTGCTCTGTAGAATCTGGCCAATAACAGACACTATTTAGTCTTTTTTAAAGCACGTCCAAGTGTTAAGCTACCTTAACTAATCCTAACCAATCTCACCTATTTAAAGTTTCGTTCTAATGACTGTTGGCAACGGCAAACATTCATGAAAATGTAGGACGGAGGGGGCAACTGTATTTTTCTGAATCTAGGAGGGAGGGAACTTTACTTTTTTAATACTTTCAATGGAATTACCAAAAAAGGTTTTCTTCACTTGGAGCCGATGACCTTTTGCCGTTCATGTGCTTCTTGGCTGTTGGACTTATGAAAGAGGTTTCGAGTTCATGTAATACCAGATTCACACGCATGGGATTTCCCATTGGATAATCAAAAGGGAAAGTCCAAGACTTGTTCACACAGAAAATTTTGACGTTAGGCTCTGTTAAATACCATTTATAGCCTATAAATTTCTCCTTAGTTCAAAAACTATATATTTCTCTTAATTTTATTTATTTCCCTTAGTTGAAAAACAGTATAATGATGTGTATTCTTCCTTAAAAGTATTCTGGTAATTTCTGTGCAGGCTAGAAACCTGACCTTAGGTTTTTCTATAACAAAAGTCAAGCCTGAAATCCTGTCGTGCCTAGAGGGAAACTAAGCAGAAAACCAATGGTTTTTGTGAAACCATCGGTTTGAATTAGGCATAAACGAGAAATCAATCTATGAGCTTGTCTACAGTTAGTGACAAAGTCTAATTCATTATAGCTGACTAAGTGAGTGTACAGGTCACTCCGATGAATAAAAGACATAAAGTTGATTCTGAAACAATATTTCCTATGTTTAATGACCTCGTAAAACATAGGATTTGATAAAACATAGAACAGAAAACAATGCACCGAGCAATTGATCGTGGGCTTTTGAACACTTTGGGTGAATATGAGATAAACAGTGAATATGAGATAAATAGTGAATGGAGATAAATAAATCGTGAATGGAAATTACTGCACCAGACTGACGACCGAGGAGCATAACGCTTGACTGTCAGACCGGTTATAGGACCAGGAAGAGCTGAAGAGCTTGTGTCTCGAGACAAGTAGAAATATCAGTACAAGTAAGTAAGAAACAGACTAATTGACATGATTTTACTCCATACGCCGAGCTTTAGCTAAAATGTATTCCGCATATTGTGACCATTCTGTCTTGTTTTTAAGTGGAATGTATCCTTTATTGAACAAGAAAGATTTGCGCCAGATCTGTATATTTTAGATATTGCAAATTTTTACTGTACCTCCCCACTTGATATTGTAATACACGTATTAATAAGAAGTATGGTGCTACCGATATTATGCAATCGTTTGAATTGCTTAGTAATAATTTAACAAGAAATGCCATTGTGTCCCTAGGCCCAAACCATAATATTATCCTTGTGTTTTTGTCAGTGATCAAGGTTTAAGTTATCTTTGTTTCTGTGTATTTGATTTTCTTCCTTTTTAGTGTACTTCACTCCGCTTGTTTTTTATAAAAGTGGGTTATAAATAAGTTATTATACATAGTAAAACATAAGATTTCAGAAAATGTCTCATATCCCGGTTTGGTTCCCAACTCTGAAAAATTGTCTACAGGATTGATAAATTGTCAAATTGTCACAAAAGATTGTAAGGAAGAATAATATTAGGTCCTGAAGGGGATTATTGTTGCCTTTCTTTTTTTTCAGGTCCAGAACTGGAGTATTTTTGCCTGTTGCCTTTTCTTTTTTTTTCTTTGTTTAATGTTATTAGTAACGAATATGTTGTTCAGGTTTCATCAGTTTTCAAATATCAAGGGGAGCTTTTGTGAGAGTAATAAAGACAACCTACCTCTATTTGTCTTCTATGGTCATACTGTACAGTGGATTTTGTCATGATGTATAGTGGTCATGGTGTTGGTGGTCAGTGGTCATGGTCATGGTGTATTGGATTTTGTCATTGTGTATAGTGGTTATGGTGTCAGTGGTCAGTGGTCATGGTCATGGTTTATAGTGGATTTTGTCATGGTGTATAGAGGTCATGGCGTCAGTGGTCAGTGGTCATGGTCATGGTGTATTGGATTTTGTCATGGTGTATAGTGGTCAATGGTCATGGTCATAGTGTATAGTGGATTTTGTCATGGTGTATAGTGGTCATGGTGTCAGTGGTCATGGTCATGGTGTATTGGATTTTGTCATGGTGTCAGTGATCAGTGGTCATGGTCAGGGTGTATAGTGGATTTTGTCATGGTGTATAGTGGTCATGGTGTCAGTGGTCAGTGGTCATGGTCATGGTGTATAGTGGATTTTGTGATGGTGTATAGTGGTCGTGGTGTCAGTGGTCAGTGGTCATTTTCATGGTGTATAGTATATAGTCGCCAGAAAAAAAAAGAGCCGAAAAAAGTATGACTTTGCCCCCCAATTTGGCAGGTTCTTTGTTCTATCTGAAATGACTAACACATAATGGACGCAACAAAACCGCAGTACTGTTGTCATCATATATGACCAAGATATTCATTTAAACTCAAGTACCATGCACGTAAACACCAGAAAGGAAGAAACAGAAAAATGGAATATAATCTTTGCAAATGCTATTTGAAGCATATTTGTAGATTCACAAATAAAAATTTACTTAAACAAAACAGGTGTAAGGGGGTAGGGGGTATTCCCTCGATATTAACTTAATTGGTTACCAAATTTAAATCCTTTTAAGAATCTGAGTTCAGAATAAGAGTATTGAATTTCCGAAAAAATTAAAAATGCACTAGAAATTTTAATAGCTCTAATTAGACAAAAAAAAAGAATAACAAAATTCAGTAAGCTTCGACTATGAGTTACTTCTCGGAAACTAATTTTTCGTCTTTTTCTTCTTCTTCTGCTTATATTAAAGAAGTTGTCTAGCCATATAACGTCTTAGAATAAAAGTATTCACTGAAACGTCAACTTTCTGATAAGCTAAAAAAGAGGTCTTTTTTCCCAATTTTGAAACGCGTCTGTTTTTAAAAGATCTGTAATAATATTTTAATTCTTCCAGTGAGGTTTCCTGACACATGAAATTGTGGTAAAAACGGCTGAGATCGCTAATCAAACGCAACAACATTTAAAAGAAAACACAGCTCTGTAAACACGGATTAAACGACGCCTTACTAAGAGAAAAAAAAATGGGATAAAACAGGCAAATAATCCCAAATATTTTTTTTAATTTGATTGAATTTTTTTGAGTTTTTTATGTTTAACTTATTCTCATTTGGATTGCTGAGAATTAATTGTGACACAAAGCTATATTTTTTAGTTAAGCTCATCTGGTTATATGGATGAGTTTAAAGGATGAGGTTTAAATAGTTGGCCTACAGCTTTAGTCCTTATTACATTTTGTCTCTTTTTGACTTTCACATTTTTATTTATAGACTCACCTAGAGGGATATTCATGCTGGTAAGGTCTTAGTCTTTACTACATTTTGTCTCTTTTTGACGTTGACATTTTTTTTATAGACTCACCTAGAGGGATATTCATTCTGGCAAGGTCTTAGTCCTTACTACATTTTGTCTCTTTTTGACTTTGACATTTTTATTTATAGACTCAAGTGGGATATTCATGCTGGTAAGGTCTTAGTCCTCACTACATTCTGTCTCTTTTTTACACTGACATTTTTATTTATAGACTCATCTAGAGAGATATTCATGCGGGTAAGGTCTTAGTCCTTACTACATTTTGTCTCTTTTTGACTTTGACATTTTCATTTATAGACTCACCTAGTGGGATATTCATGCTGGTAAGGTCTTAGTCCTCACTACATTCTGTCTCTTTTTTACACTGACATTTTTATTTATAGACTCATCTAGAGAGATATTCATGCGGGTAAGGTCTTAGTCCTTACTACATTTTGTCTCTTTTTGACTTTGACATTTTCATTTATAGACTCACCTAGTGGGATATTCATGCTGGTAAGGTCTGCTTCCGTCAATAACATTGCAGCATCTAAATCAATTTGCTCTTTTGCAAAACTGGGCAACAAGTCAATAAGGCCTGATGCAGCTAGAAATAGAGCCAACTGGGACATGCTGGGTGAATCCTCATCTATAAAATAGATTGAGAATACATATTAAGATTAACGATTTGTATTGCATAAAGCAGATATCAGTAATGTTGAGCCATCTGTAATGGTATATGATTTTACGTGAAGTATAAGACAAAAAAAAAAAAAGACCAAAGAAAAACAACCAAGAAATAAAAACCCTTGAAGTGTGATTTTCAGCTATTAAATAAAACCAAAACAATAATAAGATATTTTGACTAAAGTGTTATCAGTGCAAAAGCAAAAACTAGCCTTGACTAAGCCAGCCTTGAAACTAGAAAAAAAAATAGCCAAAAATTAGCCAAAAGAAAAAAAATAGCTTTGAAACTAGCCCCAACAGAAAAGCTATACAAGTGACAAAAACTATACGAGTGATTAAATTTGGCATGAATTCTTTCCCTGTCATGAATTTTCCTAGCTTATACAAATTTTCGAGTGTTTCTGTTTAAGCCTAAGCCCTTATGTATTTTTTTTAGTTCAGGGTTTTCCCTAAAAATAGTGGTAAACACCTTGCTGTGGCAATTTCCCTGTCATGAATTTTCCTAGCTTATAGAAATTTTCGAGTGTTTCTTTTTAAGCCTAAGCCCTTATGTATTTTTTTTAGTTCAGGGTTTTTCCTAAAAATAGTGGTAAACACCTTGCTGTGGCAATTATATTGTCTTATCAAAAACAACTAAAGGGTCTGGAAATTTAAAAGCGTTGATGGGTAACGCACAATCAAAATCGTCCCTTTTCTAATTTTCAGAGATTCATCTTTTGAAAGTTTTTGGTTGCATTCCTCCCAACTGTTATCGGGTTCTTCCAGTGTAAAGTAATCTGTATACGCCACTGCTAGGAATAAGATAAAGTGTGTCTTTCCCAGAGTTGAAAAACAAGAAATTCAACCTAATCTTTAAATGAGGCAGTAAGATTACATAAAAAAAAAACTACGTAAAAATTTTCCAAGTTTATCACGGAGTCTATGGATATATGGTAATGTTGTGAGATTGTTGTTTTCTTTTAGGAGGTTGGGCTGAAGAATGGGGAATTAGTTCATATTTTTTTTTTTACTCTTTCTTCTATAGTTTCATTATTATTTTTATTCGTTCTTCGTTTTCGTGTCCTATCCTATGTATAACCAATATGATCTCAGAACGTGTCTATAACCAGGTCTATAACCGGTTATAATGACCGGTTATAACCGGGTCTATAACCAGATATATCAGGTCTATAACCGGTCTCAGAACGCGTTTATGTCAATATTCTCTTTACATCACAATGCTGTGTTGCGATCGCTCTTTGTATTGCAATGAACGGCCATAAAGCATAGCTTTCTATTAATACTTTTTAAAGCGCGTTATTAAATTTTCGGTAACTGTGGGTTAGAATTCGTTCTTTATTAGGCTGCGTCTGATGCTGCAATCATGATGATTTTACATGGATAGTCTTAGCATTCTTCATAATGCTTTTTATGGCATTTCACCATCGCTAAAAAAGAAATTAATTTACACTTTACTGGAAAAAAATGACCGTGGATTGTCAGTTCAACATAAAAATGCTGATATGTGTTACTTAAAGCCTTGATAATGTTTAATTTATTAAATAAAAAAAATGTGAAAAACTTTAAACTGTATTTTGTTTTCTGAAAAGTGCATATTATCTTCAGGTCTTGAGAAGGCATAAGGGTTGTCAATTTTTGTTCGTTTTGAGTTTAACTCGGTTGTTTGTTGTAATTTCTGTTCGTTTTGAGTTTCATTTATTTATTGATAGTGATTTATGCTAGTTTTACGCTTGGAAGATTATTTGACTTAATATCTGCTCATATCTGGCTTCATGGAGCTCTTTACTTTTTTCGGAAAACATGTTTTATGGAAAAAGTGTTTTTTTTAATTAATATACCATGATAAGCAGGTTGAAACTAGAAGAGAAAGTAAGGTGGAGCAAAATACTTGAAAATTTCAAGGGTCGGAACGATTATAGTAGCTCATAATTACGTAAAGTTTTGTGCCATAAGCATAAGCGGTTATCTGAACAGTTCTGAAGCACAGGCGTTATTTGAAACGTCGATATAAGCTAGATACTACTACTGCTGCTACTAGCAAGTCACTGCTGCCCCGAACCGCCTGAGACTGGCGCAACCACGCACACCCCTCCTCAAAACCAATCTATTCAAAGTCTCCCTCTTTACTCCCTCTCAAGAAGTTCCAATTTACCTTAAATCTTTCCATATGATATCCCTCCACCCCATTCGGGGACGACCTTCTTTTCGTTTGGTCCTAGATTGTCGGCCAAAAAGGATAATCTTTGGCCATCAGTCATCCTTCCTTCGCCAAACCTATCCTAGCTATCTCGACTTTTCTCTTGTTATAGCTCTGGAAAGCGGGATTGAAACACATTTCTGTACTGTTTACTGTTTAAAATACGGTCAGTTAGACGGATACCCAGAACAATCCATAGGCAATTTCATTAGAAAATATCTTACAGATCTTCCTCTGTCTTTCGGAGCACCCACGCTTCAGAACCATAATTGACCACCTTCATCACTGTAGCTTCCAATATTCTCGGCTCGGAGACTTATATTCCTATTATTCCAAACTTATTCTACTTTGAAAATATATCTATTGTATCTAAATATAAATGCCATCAAGGCCTTTTGATCAGTAACCCCTAAAACTATTTATTTTATCAACCCTCTATAAACAAAAAAAAATTTCTACTTTCTAAATGATTTATATTTGGGTATATATTTGCACATTAGGAAGGGTTGGGGCGTAAAGTATAGCAGAACTGCAGGCAAAATGTGTTAGCCACAGTTATGAAGTAAGAATCATTTTCTTAACATTTACGATATTAAGCCCCCCCCCCTCGCAAAAAAGGAAAAAAGAAGCAGACTGTGCGTATGATTTTCTTTTATATTATTTTCAATATTGTCCATAATATTGTCAGTGTTTATAAAATCCTTAATATTGTTATATTTCTGGTTTTTACTCATCACATTTCTTTGCCCTTATTTTTTCTTTCTTTTCTTTGCATTTTTACCAACAATTAGCTCATAAGAGAAGGTTTAAATATTATTATTTCTGGAACTAGCTAGAATCTTTCATTCGCTTGACGATTGATTAATCCAATTCTTTTTTTCACATTTATTTTGTTATCAAGATGCTTAGAAATTTCTAAAATTTGAGAATATATTATTTATCCTTTACTCAGTTGCGGAAAACTGGAAAACAAGAAGCAGGAAATTGGCGCTTTTGAGTATCATAGAAACATTTTACCATATCTTAGAGGCATATTGAGCCCTTCCTTATGCAAGCAGCTGGTTATTAATAGCGGTCAAAAAACCTGGAAAGAATTTTCCAGTCGGAACTTTGCAAGAGTTATGCAGGTACTTTTCCAGTTTCCTGTTTTTCTGTAAATTTATCTGGTATTAAATGACATGTTTTGAGTTAAACCCTCCCCCCTTCCCAATATGTTCAGCCAACCTGTAGTAAAAATTTAAGACCATAAAATTATGCTGCCAAGTGTTGTTATTTTACTGGTTTTTGGCCATCTTATCATTTATTTACAATTTTATTAGACTTTGACACCAATTGTTTTTACACAGTTGTTTTTAGATCCTAGAATTTTAAATCCTAGTCTTCCAGTTGGAAAAGTATCTCCCCCCTCTACGAAAAATTGGGTTGGTGACTCTTCTACCAACATATGAATATTTTCAGTGATTTTCATGTATATAATTAATTTAAAATAATAAGTTTTATAACGAACGTACAATATTATAATACGTTATTAGAAGCAAATACTAATAAGAGTTATTCTCACAAATTCTTACTATGCTACACCATTTGAAAACTCTATATATAATCAGGGACCTAGCCAACGAAATTCTAACATCATAGGCTTCAACGAGCTAAAGAAAGTTTGTGGAATTTATCAGGGGCAGAATTGGTTGCTGAAAACGAATATAGGCGGGTGCAACGAAGATTTTGTGTGCCAAAGGAGATACTACCCAATTTGCATAATCGATTTCTGTTTTTCGACCTAGATGAGAGGTTTAAACTTAGAATGTTAAACAGAACAATGTACCGAGAGAGAAAAGAAAAAATGGTTATCACAATCATATCTAGCTTCCTAACTGCACATTATTAAAACCAGACACCAGACACCAGAAACCAACTTTCCTGTACTTGCATTAGACTTATGTTCAAAGGGGGAGGAACAGAGCAATTGGGGCTGCACAGGAAGGTGACAAAACCTTTGCAACTCCATTCCGTTAGTGGCATCAAAACAGAAGCCCCTTAGAATTAATTAAAGTGCACAGACATTGAATCCTAGCCTCGATAGAAGTACATCCAAATTAAAAAATTAGCTGCAGAAATAGTCACACTTTCCGGCACAAGTACACAAAACATCACAAAATCAATTAAGGCATTTGCAGTTCCTTTTGCGCTTTTTGTTACACTCACAGAAGAGTTGTGAATATCCCGACGGAAGCGCTTGAGACAACAGGAACAATATCTTGTCCAGAATATTGCCATCCATAACTCAAAGGGATTGGCAGACATGGGACAAAGTGATTGGCAGACACGGGAGAAAGGGATTGGCAGACAGTATTATTTTGGCATTCATTCCGCTAACATCTAAATACACAGGCAGTGAAATAATTTGAAAAACCAGTTCCCATTGTCAAGAATTGTCATGTTAGCCTAAGTGAAAATCTTACTATATAAGACTTGCTATGTTAAGTGGAAATTTTGTGAGAATAATTATAGTCACTGGAATAGTCACTCGGATTCATTTGTGAGGCTCGGCTCTCACAGAACGATAAGTAACCTTTCTAATTATTATAACCATATTTCCGGATAAATTATGACTTCTGTTAATTTATCTGAAACTCTACAAGAAATTAATCGAAAATTGAACGGAATAGAAATAGTTTCGTCGCAGGTTCAGGAACCTAGAAATGGCCTATCTGCTATTTCGTTGTGAATTAATCCGACAGTAGAGATGTTCTCGGAGGATGCGTCACAATTGAAGAAAGATTACCTAACTTTGCAAGCTGAAATGTCGGCTACTAACGTAAAATTGCAAAGACTAGAAAATGAGTCTAAAAAGTGTAATTTGGTCCTGTATAATTTCGATCCTGCAAACAAACGTTCTTCGTTACGAGAAGATGTAATGAAAGCACTGAACTTACATGTGCCAAATTTAGGGCTAAAAATGATGGACATTAGAGGTATTTTTCGGCTAAACGCTAAACAAGGTACGCGACCGGTTTGGTTAAGTTCACAAGCGGTCACATTCGTGATATTATATTGTGGTCAAGTACTCACCTGAAAAGGGCGGGTCTTAGTGTTAGTCCCGATTATACAGAGCGTGAACTGTCTATCCGTAACTACCTAAAGCCTTTTATTGAACGTGCTATAGGAGAAAATAGAGAAGCAAGACTAAGAGGGACAAAGTTATATATTGGTCAACAGTGTTTTACGTATAGCTTTGATAAGCAATCTGTAGTTGAGGTTACGAATGCCCCTAATATAGAGTCATCAACGAGTACCCTGACCCATTTTAAGGAAAATGTTGGACAAAAGTTTCACCATGAACCTGGGTCTTTATCAGTGCCGCAAAAAAAGTTTAGTAACGAGTTTGGTTTCTGAAAATAATAGGCTTAAATTGGAAGAAACTTGCAATTGAAGATCGCGTTCAGGATCTTAATCATCAATTCAATCTTTCTTTAGTGTAGTGGAGGATCTTAGTAGTGATAACGAAATAAATGGGGTGAACAGTGAAACTCTGGTTATTAAAAAAGGCTCCACATCAACTTTTGTTGGGCCTGTGGGGGCTCCCAAACGTAACAACCAACAAATTATTAGCCCAGATGACCACCTAAGACAGAAGAGCAAGTCGGTTAGAGCTGACGACCCTAAAAACATGGAGCCTAGGCGGCTATTTAACCCGTCCCAATCCATTCGCTCAGATAGTGGATAGGATAAGCAGGGCCATGGTGCAAATTACGAGTGTCATTTAGCGCATTGGAATGTTCAGGGTTTTTCGTATCTCGAAGTAGAAGGTCTTTTTTATTGTCATAATTTTTCAGCTTCATTAACAGAAACGTGGCCGGAAAAAGAGGAGAGAATAGAAGGTTTTTCTTATTTTGGATCACAAAGAAAGCAATCACAGAATGGTAGAACTTATGGAGGAGTTGCTTTATTGATAACGAAAAGATGGCGAAATGTATCTCGGTTGAAATGTGCTTTATGTAATCTAGTATGGGTGCGAGTATCTTTAGGTGGTAACTCGTTTATCTTTTGTTCAGTGTATTTACCGCCGGAAACTAGCACTTTTAGTGATGAAGATACCTGTGAGATATTAGAAAATGATATGGATCGTTTTTCAGAACAGTTTCCGTCCGATTATTTTATTTTTCTAGGGGATTTTAACGGATATACAGGGGAGGGCGAAGGAGTAAGGAGGAGGTGGATCTCGAACTAGAAAAAATGAATGGAGTTTATATGATTGAGCCGTCGGTTATGAGGAGGAAGAGTAAGGATGGTCATCGGAAAAAGAATAATTGGGGTAAAAAATAATTAGATTTTTGTGGTATGCAGAATTTGGTTATTTTGAATGGGAGGACAGGGAAGGATAAAGGAGTGGGGGATTTTACATGTTTTTCGGGTAAATCTCCAAGTGTTATAGATTATGGGGTTGTTAGTCTGGGGCTTCTTTCTTGTTGTGTGAATTTTGAGGTGATGGCGCTGGCTGGGTCGGATCATGTGCCTATTAGGGTTAAATTAGGAGGGGGAGGATGAACTGAGAGCCGGAAAAAAAAATTGGGGTTAAGGGAAAGATGGGTAATGAGCTTGAATGGAGGGAAGGTTTAAGGTTTGATAACGAAAGTGAGGAGAAGTTGAAAAAGGTACTAGTTGAAGATAGAGGGCTGGATTCATTTATTCAGAAGAGTGAGGATATGGCAAGGGAAGGGGATATAGCACGTTCTATTGATTTTTTGTCGGGGGTTTTGTATAAGATAGGAACCAAGGTGGCACGTAGGAGAGAAAATGGTAGGAGTACTGGTTTGATAAGTTTTTTTTAATAAGGAATGTGAGGAAAAGAAGAAGAAGGTTTTAGTAGCTTTTACATTAATTAAGGCTAGTAGTACAGTTGATCTGGAAAAAAATTTGCAGGTTTTTAGGGACAAGTGAAGGGGATATAAAAGGATACTTAAGTTGAAGAAGAGACGTTTTGAAGAGCAAGAGAGCCAAAAGATACGGGAGAAGTTTCTGGAAGTTCATTAGGAAATCAACAGAAAATAGAAGGTTGACTGATTCAATCCCTCACGCCGATACCTGGCCAGAATACTTAGAACAAAAATACAAATAGATATACACCGAAGAGGACGAAGATAGAGCTGATGAAAAGATGGATAGTTTAGAAAAGACAGTCGATATTGAGTTGGATTCAGAGGACGCTAAACTACTGGAGCCGGTTCGACAGGAGGAAATATGGCACGCCTTGAAAAATATGAGAGGGAACTCAGCATCGGGCATCGACGGAGTACCAACTAAGCTGTTGAAATGGTCAAGAGCATGGATACTGCCAGTGCTTGCATAGATATTCTCGGCAATTCTAAGTACACATCTATGGCCGCAAAATTGGCAGATATCGATCATGATCCCATTATTTAAGAAAGGAGAAATAAACTTGCACAAGAACTACAGGGGAATAAGTTTAGGAAGTTCTATCAGTAAGTTATTTTGTAGAATGTTGTCTAATAGGATGGATAAATGGTTGCAATATAAAGGTAGATTAATTGAATGTCAGGCAGGGTTTAGGGAAAACTATAGTACAATTGATCAAATATTTTGTTTACAGGTTTTAGTTAGTAAATATACGAGGCATAGGGAAAATAGACTATATACGGCGTTTTTGGACATTAGGGGAGCATTTGATCAAGTTTCAAGGAGCGTGTTGAAATGGGTGTTAGTGAAATTAGGATTGCCAATTAGGTTAGTAGAAGTTATAATGAAAATGTATGAGGTGGTTAAAGTAGTAGTAAAGGTAGGTATTTCTTATTCTAGGCCAGTTTTAAGTAAGGTAGGCCTTAAACAGGGATGCACTCTATCACCACGTTCATTTTCTCTTTTTATTAAGTATTTTAGAAATAGAAATGTCCCTATGTTAAAAATAATGTTGCTGGAGCTGTTTTGTTTATTATTTGCAGATGACATAATATTGCTTGCGAAATCGGCTCCGGATTCGCAAAAGATGTTAGAGATTTTGGATAGTTATTGGGGAGTAAAAAATTAGTTTTAAATATTGATAAATCACTTATATTAGTTTTTGGAAAAGAAGAAAGGGAAAAGAATAAGTTTTACTTTAAAGGGAAAGAGATGAAAGAAATTAAGGATTTTATTTATTTGGGATGTAAGTTTACAAGTTCAGTGAGGTGGAGTGATTAGGTGCAAATAGCGAGTTTGAGACGAAGGTAGGCCCAGTATTGAGTTACGGTGGGGAAGTTTGGGGTTTGAAAAAGGGGAAAAAATAGAGAGAATTTATTTAGGAGATTTCAGGAGACTTTTAGTGCTAAGCGGGAAATTTAATAGTCTGGTGTTAAAGGGTGATCTAGGATTGTTTTCATTGAGGGTAAAAATATTGGTTAGAATGATGGGATACTGGGAAAAGGTGATTGGTTTACCGAATAATAGTTTAGTAAATGTAGCTTATCTGCAGGTGTTGCAGGATAGAAGGAAAAGTTCGTGAGCTTCCCAGGTGAAATCAATCTTAAATAGTTGTGGGTTATCAGGTGTTTGGAATGAAGGGATGGGGATAGGACTGGAAGTAGGAAATGTAGCAAAATTAGTAAAGGGTGTGTTGGAAGATCAGGAGATTCAGAAATGGCAGTGTGAAGTCGCAGCCTTGGCGTCCCTCGGTGTTTACCGGCAATGGAAGGAGTTCTGGGGGTATGATATTTATTTTAAAGCGGGTTTAAATAGTGAAGAAATTAAATGGTATATATCAGGGAGGGGTAATTTTCTAGCACTTAAAGAAAGGAGGAAATATTTAGGGCGGGTAAAGGTAATGGAAGGTCCTTACTCATGCCTATGTGTGGAGAAAATGGTGAGGATCTGCTTCACTTCATGACCCTTTGTCCCGAACTACAGGATTTAAGGAAAGAATTATTTTTTGGTAATGTGGGGATAAGTGAGTGGTTGGTTTCATTAATGGGATCAAAAAATTACGGGACAACAAGAATGATAGCAAAATATACAAAATTGGGTATGTCACATAGAGATAGATTTTTGTAAAGGGGGTGGGGTGAGTGTTGAAATTATTGTTGTATGTGTGTAAATTGTTTTGTTGTTTGTTATTTTTGTAGCCATGGCCCTTGATAGATGTGACATGAATCTATCTATGTATGTTAGTTTAATGGTATTGTGTGCTTTATTATGTTTTTGTTTTGAAATTTTGCGTTTTTATTGTTATGTAGGCTACTATAATTTGCTATGTGCTATTATTTTGTGTGATTTTCCATTTTTTTGCCATGGCCCAAAGCGGCTTTTATTGCAATAAATATCTATCTATCAAAAAATCATGGTCTTGCAATCAATGAGGCATTCCAGATTGCAAGTTGATAGTAAGAACGCTTACAATGTTCCACAAACGCCCCCTCTGTAGGAGGCAACACTTTCAGCTCCTTCTTACGAAGGTACAAGTGTGCTCGTAAATCACTGAGGGAAAACTGATAAGGATCCCTTCCATAAGCTACTGATTATCAGCTTTCTTGCAACATCTTGGAAGGAGAACATACTGGCTTCCGTGAAGGATTCATCTCTCAACTTCTGTATTGCACACTGAATCTCCGTTGACAGACTGGTCTTCTTGGCGGACGCTAAGAATGTTCGTTTTCTTTTGGAGAAAAAGTAACTCGTTGTGTCACACCCCGAAATGCAGTGAATGAACGCCATGGAGTTCAACATTTGCTTCTCTGTTCTCTGGAACAAAAGATCAATGGGGACATAATAATTTGGAAACTTCACGAGGAGTTGAGGCAACCTTTTCCCCAGGAAAACTGTTAAGGAGACGAGGTAATTGGTCCACTAGTATCACAACTACATCAATATCATTAGCACAAACAGTCACCCTTTCAAAGCCGTTTCTGAAGCAAAAGGCAACGTGCAGAGCCATTCTGGTGTCCGCTTCCTCATGTGTGCTACATAGAAATTCCTCGAAACTGAGCGAATCAACATCATGACTGAAACATACATATCTCATCTTGTCTTCAAATCCTCCAGACAGCCATACTCGAAAGGTGTCGGCAGTGCTTAAGCTTCTTATATAGTCAAGTCCATTTGCTTCCCATGTTTCATAAATTGCTTTCATCAAATTTGCTTTGCTCTTTGTATTTGCAACAATCTTTGTCCAGTTTCCAATTTTTAAGCTCGTCGAGAAGGAGTAGACGTTCGAGCAGTGGCCACGTAACTGGTGATAACCACTGCAGTCCTTCAAAGATATACTGCCACCATTTGGATCAGTGTGACCAAAAAGTGCGTCATACCTGTCACCCACGATACAAATTTCATTTGCTGTTTCAGGTATCCCTTTCAACACGACTTTAAGCAGCCGGATGGCATAAATTTTGACGGTTTCATGTTCAGTTGACGGCTTTTCAAACAGCTCGTGGTAACGAACTGTAAGTAAGGGTTGACCCGGCTCAATAGTAACCAAAACTGTAAAAAAAAGAATTTTGATGCCAATAGATATATGAAAAGAATCAGATTTTATGCTGATTTCAAATATATAAGTTTCATCAAGTTTAGTCTTACCCATCAAAAGTTATTCGAGAAAATTTGCCTTATTTTCGAAAAAAGGAGGACCTCCCCCTAAAAGTCATATAAATTTAATGAAAATCACACCATCAGATTCAGCGTATCAAAAAACTCAACTATAGAAGTTTCAAGCTCCTATCTGCAAAAATAAGGAATTTTGTATTTTTTGTAAAACGAAAGATCACGGATGTGTGTTTATTTTGTTTTATTTTTTCTTCCAGGGGTGATAGTATCGATCCAGTAGTCCTAGAATATCGTAATAGGGCTCATTTGAACGGAAATTAAAAGTTCCAGTGCCCTTTTTAAGTGACCAAAAAAAATGAAGGGCAACTTGGCCCCCTCCCACGCTCATTTTTTTCCCGAAGTCACCCAATTAAAACTTTGAGATACCCATTTTGTTCAGCATGGTCGAAAATCTGATAAAATTGTCTTTGAAGATGACTTAGTCCCCCACAGTCTCTGGGGAAGGGCTACAACATATGAACTTTGCCCATTATTTACATATAGTATTGATTATCGGGAAGTATACAGACGTGTTCCGGAAGGATTTTTTCCGGTGGGGGGATTGGGAGGAGGGGGGTACGTGGGAGGATCTTTCCATGGAGGATGTTTCCTTGGGCGAAGGGACATTTCTATGAAGGAGGCGCCGGATTTCTCAGCAATATTTAAAAAACAATCAGAAATTAAATAAAAAAACAAGTTTTTTCAACTGAAAGTAAGGAGCAACATTAAAACGAACAGAAATTACTACGTATAGGAGTGGTTTGCCCCCTAGTCAATACCACGCTCTTTACGCTCTCTATTCGTTAGGCAAAAAACTTGTGATTCGAATTTTGTTCGAATCACAAATCCCTGAATCACAAAGGCCGTTTAATTACACTAGATAGATCTTTTGAAAGTGCTAAAAAAAAACTTTAGCATAAAGAGCAAGGCGATTACAAAGGAGTGATCCCCCTCATATAAGTAATAATTTTTGTTCAGTTTAAGTTTTAATGTTGCTCCTTACTTTCAGATGAAAAAGCTTGTTTTTTATTTAATGGTGAAAGTTACATGAAGTCGATAACAACCCATACAAGCAAAGTCCCCCTTCGAAGTTGTGGTTTTCAGGCTATTCACGCCAGCCCCTGGCCTCTCTCAGTAAGTCTAGCACGGTAGACTTAACATCATTTCGAAGCACCAACGTAGAATCCCTGAGCTCAAAAATTGAAGGGGCATATGAAACGAGTAAAAATCTCAAAATACTTTTAAGGTGTTTCAGTCCACTGAGTGCTGGAATCTATCCCACACAGGATTCTCTTCACTGTCATAAGCCTTGAAAAAACTACGCTTTGTCCAACACTTACCAGGCAAATTTTTAAGTATACTCAAATGATAGAGATTAAAATTAATTCTTTGCACTTCTTCAAGCAATTATAAATATTTCAGTAACCCTGATTTAACTAGGCAACCTTTATTAAAATATTTTTAGGAAGAAATTGAGGACAGACAAGCACTAAATTGTTGGTACCATAAAATTATTTCAGTTGACGTCTGTATTACATACTTCTTGTCTGTTACAATTATTCAGTTAGTCAGACTGACAGTTAGTCAGTCCTTTGTCGGCTTTAGAGCCTTCGATTATCAACAAAGTGATGATAATGACGTTCGTGCAACGAGATCGCATTGCTAGGTAGCGCTCCCGTAAAATTTCCGCTAGGTGCATAAGTGTAGCACAAAGTGGGTATCCGAGCGTTGAAAGATCTGGGTCAAATCAGGGGTTAGGGTGGGGGGAAGGGAGAGAACTTGCAAAATACTTAGTATTGCACGGAGTATAGCTTTTTTACGTAATGTCGATCAGTTGAAGAACTCGTAAATCCTTAATGCTTGCAACTGCAAATTAAGGCAAGGTAAATGTGAAAAGTAGACTTGAGAGATAATATTCTCCCTCTACTCTTGGAATACCTCTATAGTGGAATTGGACCTGAAATTGCGCTCATGGAGAAATATTCTACCAGAAAAAATGCTCAAAAAAGCTCCCCAGAATAAAAATAGACCCAATTTTTTTTTTTTTTTATTTGTTTCTGCAGATACCCTCTTTTTGCCATTGGCCCAAGGAATTTTTAATGCGCCATCAAATATTCGTTTTCAGCGTTTGTTTCTGCCCTGGATTTCATATTCAAACCTTCTTTCCCTCGTTGAAGCCTGGCAACTATTTTTTAGCGATCTTTCCTAATCGTGGGTCCTTGACTAATAAATAGGACTCGGGAAGAGATAGTTGCAGTTGAAAAAAAGAAAAAAAAATATTTTACCACTTTCTCCGTCTTCATTTTCCCAATTCCTTGTACTGTCTTTCTGTTTTAAACTTGTTTGACTATCAGCTACCAAAGATGTAGAGTTGGAGGAGCTGTCTTGATCGCCATTCGTGAAGGCGTTTAACGTCGCAGTTATGGAGTTTCTTCAATATAAAAAAATACTAGTGATATCTAAGTAAACTCTATTTTTACAAATACATGTCTTTTCCTATTTATCACCACCAGGGACACCAATTAGGAGGGAGGAACAATATCCCTAATTAGATTTTACAAAATACCTTTTTTGGGTATCACTTTGAAAAAAGAAATCGAAAAACACAAAAATGCTTCTCTAGATTTAAAAAAATATCTTTTTTGTATCTTCATTTAAAAAAATCAAAAAAATCCATGCCCCCCTCCCTACGTGTTAATGAATTGGTATCCCTTTTGTCCCCTTACCCTGCTGCCTTGTGAGCCTTTTGACTACAATTTTATTTTATCTCCCCTCCCTGTTGAGGGGGGAGATAAGATTAGGAAATCGCACTTCTAAGCCAATAGTTTGCTTCATGGGGACCCTTCAGAGTAATCATGGGGAGGAGGGCGTTCAACTCCCCTTCATGTTAGTGTGTCCATTATATTTTCATTATATTTCATATTTTCATTATATTTCATCATAATGAAAACATTATGTTTTCATTAGGTCGCTTTTGCTAAGTAAATTCTGCATACATAGCTGCTATTCAGTATCATAAATCCAGGTCATTTCTCGATCAACTTCGATCAACATTCGATCAAAATTTCGTTGATCAACTCGATCAACGTTCCAACGTTCTTTGACATTTTCCGAGTGCTGGCCTCCTGTTAGGGCTAGCAGGTAAGGCTGATTTAGCAAGTTGGGCTGGTAAAAATTACAAAAAGAAACTTACAAAATTAGCCTATGTTTTAGCCTAAAAATCTTAGTCTAAAAAAAATGAAAATAGCGCACTTGGGCTAATAATTATACCCTTTATCTCAGCATGAATAAAAAACTGGCAAACGGGGTTGTGATGTTTAGCTATGCGATATATTGTTTGAAATGGACAATTATCTTTGAGCACTTAAAACTGATTAATGAATGTTACAATTTTCAAATGTATAAAATCCGATACTATGTAGGCACTAATTAAGAATAAAGCATTTTGTTTTGCCAGTTTTGATAGTGTTGGTCAAATTTCAAAATAAAAGTTAAAAAAAAAATCATAAAAATTTAAATTAGAAAACTCAATAAGCAGAAATGAAATAAAATCGCACGAGTTTAGAAATGACGGGAGGCGATACACCCTAAAAATGTATTTTATACGTCTAACGATTTTTGGAGGTTGAGATTAGAAGTTTCTTCAGTTTATTCTCGCCCTCCTCCGAGGGGAGGATTTGCGCTCCTAATTTTTATGTCAAACAGATCTCTTATAATTTATTAGGAGGCATTGATTCTCTCAAAAGAAGGGCATTATCTCCTTTGTCCCCCTAGGTACGCCCCATGGTGGCTTGTTCAAGGCCGTGCCCAGGATTTTTTTTCGGGGAGAGGGGGGGGGTACACAAAAAAACTCATAAAACGCATAAAAAATTTGTTTATATCCGTTTTTGTTACGTTTTTACGAATTAAACAAACATTTCGGGAGGGGGGGTTCAAACCCCCCTACCCCCCCCCCCCCCTCTAGATACGGCCTTAGGCTTGTTTCTCAAACACGAAAATTTTTAGGACAGCATAATGAATATTTTGCCATTGAACTAATTCTTGCACTAATTCTTAATCAACGCAGATAATATTTTGAGTGAAGTCATATATTCATAAATACAAATAAATTTGCACACAAGGGATATAACCTAAGGTGAAGGGAGAGAGTCATTCTCATAAAGTTAGTTCAAAAGGTAGCCGAACTCAAAACTTTAAGGTAGTATGGGCTCAGCATGAGATTTTTTTTCGTTTTGAGCTTTCTACTAAATTAGAAATTATGTAGAAATTTGAAGGAGAGACAAGAAAATCAATATTCTCTAAATTTTGGGAACTAATTTGCTTGGAAACTAATTTTTTGCCCTTGCTTTACTTCTCTCTTGTTTTTCCCTTCGTATACGGGGAGTAAATCTGCATTAGGACCATGCTTCCGTCTTATTAGTGGAGATGCAGCACTAATACCAAAGGTCATAGCCCTTTAAAGGAGGAAGATGTGAAGGCAGGTACTTCAAATGCCTTCCGAGGGGATTGTTGAGGCTTTAACCTCATTGTTGAGATTAAGATACCTTTCTCAGTTGCTTTCCAGGATAGAAAAAAAGCCCCTTGTCTACAATTTTACTTTCTCCCCTTGTTTCTTGTTGGCGAACTAATAGCTCGCAAGAAAACCCTAGTTGAGATACTGCTGTTTCTGAAATGCGCGAGGTTTTATTTGCACGAACTTCATTTCATTTATTTTCTTATTATTTAAGTAGAATCACTTCTTTTGCATATGCATATGTGTTTTCAAATCTTTCATGAAATTAAAAATAAAATTTGCAATGTAAAAAATAATTTCTGAGACCACACTAGCTAATCATGATAAAAAATGAAATGGCGAAGAAGGGAAGAAAACCAAGACAATTAAATGAGGCAGTTAAAATAAAAAAGCACATTCACCAATAGGTAAGTCTCAATAGAGACACTGGAGAAACTTTTCTCAGTCCCATTTATGATGAAATTATTAATTCTGATCGTTTTTACATACATCCACAAAATTATATTGTGCAATCAAATAAATTCTCTAAAAATAATCATACGGGAAAGCGATTAGCTCTTAAGAGTGCTTTACGTAAAATGAAATTGTGAAATGCCATTTAGACTTGTGTTTTTTACTCAGTTACCCTTTCACCGTTACTGATTTTTTTTGTTTTGTGTTTTTATTTTAAGGTTTTTGTTTTGTTTTTGTGTTTTTTTTTTTTTTTTTGTGTTTTTATTTGGGTTTGTGTGGGTGTTGTTTTTTTTTATTTTGTTTTGTGTTTTTGTTTTGTGTTTTTATTTTTGTTTCTGTTTTTATTTTAAGGTTTGGTTTTTTATATTTTTTATAGTTTTATTGTAAAAAAAACGCGACAAAATTACATGCTAAAACAGAAGGCATTGTAAAGGAATGGTGAGAATTTCCAAGCAAAATATCAAGCGGTTTCGGCAAAAAAAGGCCAAAACACTGTTACGTCAATTGAGTTTTAACAATTGGTCAACTTGTCAGATACGCCAAATTTTTGTTTTGTGTTTTTATTTTAAGGTTTGTTTTTTTATATTTTTTATAGTTTTATTCTGCACTGAGGACGGTCAAGCGGAGGTCTTGATCGAAATATTTGCATAATTTTTCATTTTTTTCACTGGCTGTTAATAGTCCAAGTTTTCTTCCTTTCTTCGCGATTTTATGTTTTATTGCAATGTAAAAGATCAAAAAAATCTTTTTAGTATTCTGAGGCTAAAATTTTTACCTAAAAGGTATGAAAAGGGACCATATGGGATGGGCCGTATGGAAATGGCCATACCTACAAGGTTTCAGAAGGCATACCTAAAGGCCATAGTTCCAAATCCAGGTCTCTCAAATATTGACTGCCTGCTTTTGTACATTTCTTCACCAAAGCCAGAATCAGTAGAATGAAGGAGATTAGAGTCGGTTTGATTTCCTGAAGGACCGTCATAAAAGATATCTGACAGTTTCCCTCGTTTTCCTTAAATACGATACAAATTGGTTAAATATTTTTTAATAAATTATTTACAATATCAATATAATTTTATTTACAATTTATTCATTTATTATAATTTATTGATGTAATAACAATATAGTTTATTTATAATATAAGAAACACTAAAATAATATATATAAAATACTATGGATAAAATAAGTTAAATATTATATATAAAATAATAATAAATAATATAATATGATATAAATTACTTTATATAAATTGCTTGTTAATTTATCAAAATGTGCAAATACAAATCTATTAAAATAAAACTTTCCTGAAATAAAAAAAGCCTCAAATGACGGTAAACTACAACGCAACAATTTGAAAATATGAAAAATAAAATGAAGAACAAAGTTATAATACAAAATCAAACCAGCGACTGGAATAATTTCTTTTTCTTCTTTTGTTGTCTCGGTTTTTTCAACCTGACAAATATCAACGTCAGTGTACATACATAGAATAGAAAACCATTTTTCCAAATTGTGGGTTATGATCTAGCACCTAGTTGCTGGATCGAGAAAAATTTGTAAAAGCACAAAAAATTATATGTTTTGTTTTGAAAACCAAAGAAAAATATTTGGAGTTAATAAACTACATAAAATCTCATCTCAAAAATTTTACAGCTGCAGGAAATGGGGAATGATCATAAGCTCCTCTTTTATGGTGTTGTTCATGATGATTGCTATGAGGAAATATTTTTAAGTGAGTGTTTGATAGTGGTGACAATTCACGAAAACGTGCGTGGGCGGAGGGGGGTATATTTTCTAAATCTAATTGGGATAATTGTAAGTGAATATACCCAAAAAGGGCGTTTCCCAAAAAAGGGCGTTTAGCCAATCGTCGCCTGGAAGCGGAATCGGCGTAAGAGGAGAACATAAAGTTTTGAGAAAAACGCGGTTGAATGTTTGTAACCTTGCAGAACAGAAATGGTTGATGTAAAAAAACGCGACAAAATTACATGCTAAAACAGAAGGCATTGTAAAGGGAGGGTGAGAATTTCCAAGCAAAATATCAAGCGGTTTCGGCAAAAAAAAGGCCAAAATACTGTTACATCAATTGGGTTTTAACAATTGGTCAACTTGTCAGATACGTCAAAACCAGTTCAAGCGTGTTAAGCACCAGACATGCGACTTGTGGTAAAACTGACCTGTAAGGTGTGAGTAAAAACTGAGTAAAACTTTCAAAGAAATTCTGATATAATATATTAACAAATGGATCCAAAGAATGTTAAAAAACGGGTAGAGTTAAATGTCATAATTATATATAACATTTAATTATATGTCATAATTATGTTAAATGTCATATTTAAATGTCATAATTATGTATGACATTTACGTATGATTTTTTTCCCTAACTGAAATCCTGTTGAAGGGTGACGCATCCTTTGGCAATTCTACTGTGCTGGACGGACTGGAATTGCTTTTTTCTAAGGGCATGTTTGCCCCAATTTCATTAGTTTCACCATGCGAATGGTCAGGCTGGGGAGTTCTCTAGCCTATTTAGCCAAACTTGAAACTTCCAATATCATACGTACCTTCCAGCATCTTCTAGAAGTTTCTACACATTTCCAACAGTAGCAAACAATTTTCTATTTAATCTTCTGTTTCTTCTATTTTTGTTTGTTTCTGCTCTTTTGTTTGTTTACGTTTCCTAAATCTTTCCTTCTAAAAAGTACAGGCGAATGCGTAGATACGTCAAAAAGTCCTCTGTTAAAAGCACATAACTGATACGTTAATTAAGCTTCCAATAGAATGAAAATAATGCAAGTCACGTCAAAACGGTTTCGACTCGTAGCATTGCATGAGAGTGCGAAACGCTAAAATGAAGTCCAGACACAGAAAGAGCACAAAATTTCACACTAGTTGGCACTGATAACTCCAATTTTGCTTAGAAGTGCCTAATACGCCAATTCCGCTTCCAGGCGCCGCAATTACCAATTACCAAGGGCGTCCAAAAGGACTTTTTAAAGCGTCTGTTTGACAGTGGTGGCAATTCACGTGTGTATGGGGGGGGGGATAATTTCATTTTCTAATTCTAATTGGGGTAATTGTAAGTGAAAATACCCAAACAAGGGCATTTTCCAATTTTTGAATCTACGGTGGAGCAAAAATCGTCAAAGAATACTTTGCAAATGGAAACTATATGAAAAATATGTGTGTTGATTGGAGGGGGTTGTAATTTTTTTAAAGTATAATGGAAATAATTTTGATCATTTTTTAAAGTCGGAATACCAAAAAAACAAAAAAATACATTTTTTCAAATCTAGGAGTGAGACAAAAACTTCAAAACAATTTCACAAATGTGAAATCCCCTTTTGGATCTTGGCATCCTGGAGAGCTACACTTGTCACAATTATCTTGGTTATAAAAAGAAGTTCTTCTAGCTTTTTCAAATAAATTCTTAGGTATTTAAAAATTTCATTTTAAAAATTTGGCTTGTGGTACTGGTATAAGAGGCATTTTGACTTTTCAATTAGATCCAATTGATTTTTAGATTAATGTTTCAATATTAAACCTAAAACCAAACTTTTATTTGTAAATTTAAAAACCAATCATGTTAATCCAGCCAACGAGAAGTGTAAGTCGTCTTAAATTTTCTTACATCACTAAAAACGTAAAAAAAAAAATATATATATTTTGCCTCCTGGACCTATCTCAGGTCTATTAATAGCTGAAAACCTCGATTTTCTAAGGTTTTTGTTTCAATTGTTTAAAAGTTATGAATTTTTATGGGCAGTATGAGATTTTCGTTAGCGTGCCACTTTGAACCGTGAAAATAAAAAGTAAAACAGCTTAGTCCAATCCGAAAACACTTTGGTCTTTAAGAAAAAGGGGTTCACATCATAGGAAAAAGGTATTTAGTTATTAGGGCCCCAAAGACAACTACACGTTCAAAGGAAAGCTACACTTGCTCAAACTGTTGGATGTCATGTATTTTAGATTATTTTTGCTGATTTTTAACCCATTTTGATTTGGCTCTTTTATTTTTTTATTTGACTAAAAACTGCATAAATGCTTATAAAGGTCTTTCGTTAAAAATTGAGTTCCCCATTTTCCTAAGATATTACTGAGATACGTATATGGTTGTGGGAATTTCCGCTTGACCAGTTTAAATAATCAGGCTTCATTTTCACTGTCTTTGGTACTTTTAAGCACTTTAGGTACATTAGGTGTTTTTAACCACAGTTTTAGACTACATAAGCTCCTCGGTTGCACTAGCAGAGGCGTACTTCAAACATATCAGAAATGAGCAAAACCTCCTTTTCATTTTGCGTTTTACGGACAAACCGGAAAGCAAATCAATCAATGAAATTTTGAAAACCTCGTTTTTTCAATTCACAGTTGTTTTGAATTGATTGATTAGTATAACACTTAGTCCGTAAAATGCAAAAAAAAGGTTCATGCGAAACGAAAAGAATATATAAAAATTATCACGAAAACCAAGAGAACCAAGGTGATTTATAATAATTAGCAATAAATAATTATTATTTCTTTTTTTTTCTTTTTCATCAACATCATGTACAGCAAATGGGGTCATGGAACATATTAAAAAAAACAAAAAAAAACATAAAATGCAAAAAAAAAGTTTCATTAAAAATGAAACAAAATATATAAAAATTATTAAAAAAACCAAGAGAACCAGGGTGATTTCTAATAATTAGCAATAGATAAGTATTATTTCTTTTTTTTCATCAACATTACAGCCAGTGTGCTCTTGGAATATATTTAAAAAAAAACGCCAAATAAAGTAATGTGGTTAAAAACACCAAAATTTTTAAGAAAGGAAACATGAGCTTGTCTGTGGGATAAAGAACAACCAATGGCATTGGGTGTAACCCGATAAACCAATAGAATTAATTATAAAATTTAGATAGGTAGTTTTTAATTCTTTTAATTTACTATTTTACTTTTGCTTAATATAGGACAGAATGTAAAAGAACCACTATTGTGAAAAAATAGAATAAGTACCTACTAATAGTAGTTAGTAAAAATAAATAGAAAAGTTTTATAATATTTGCTACTTGCTCGTTTATTTAAATAAGCTAAAAGTTTAAACTTTTAATTTCAAAGTTTTAAATTGAAATGAATTAAAACTTTTTCTGTAAATACCTGCTATTAGAAAATTTAGCATTAATCAAACCTAAACAAGGAAACTAACTTTGGATGCAGGTTTTCAAAGAAGGGGCACCCGGATAAATTTTAAAGAGAGGGGGCGGGGAAGTCAAGTCTCAACAAAAATTCTTCAAACAGTAAGTAACTTTCGACTATTAAAAAGGGCGCCAGCCCTTTGAATTTTCAATCGAAAGAGCTCTTTTTCATGTTTCTACGACAAAAATTTCAATAAAAACTTACATGCTCCCAGGGCATAACTTATAAACCTTGCCCTGAATACTGTGGGGAGAGTGTCCTGCTCAAAGGTATAATTTCCTGAACTTTAAACTGCGTGAAACTAAATGTCTATCTAAAAATATTGATTGGACGTGTTTGGTGAAAAGGAGGGCGTGAGAGGGGCTTAGTTGCCCTCAAATCACTTTTGACTACTAAAAAGGGCACTAGACCTTTTATTTTCCAATCAAATGAGCTCTTTTTCAAGTTTCTACGTTAAAATTTTCAATAAAAACTTATATGCCCCAAGGGCATAACTTATAACCCTTACCCTGAAGACTGTGGTGGGAGTGTACTGCTCAAAGGTATAATTTCCTGAACTTTAAACTGCGTGAAACAAAATGGCTATCGCAAAATTTTGATCGCATGTGTTTGGGGAAAATGTGGGAGTGAGAGGGGGGTTAGTTACCCTCAAATCACTTTCGACTATTAAAAAAGGCGCAAGACCTTTGAACTTCCAATCGAATGAGCCCTTTTTCAAGTTTCTACAACAAAAATTTCAATAAAAACTCGTATGCCCCCAGGGCATAGCTTATAACCCTTGCCCTGAAGACTGTGGCGGGAGGGGGAATGTCCTGCTCAAAGGTATAATTTCCTGAGCTTTAAACTGCATGGAACAAAATGGCTATCTCAAAATTTTGATTGGATGTGTTTGGGGAAATGGTGGGCGTTGAAGGGGTGTTAGTTGCCTTCCAATCACTTTCGACTGTTTCGACTATTCGACTATTATTGTACGCCAACGCGTTCTATAAAAACCTTATATGCCTCCAGGGCATAACTTATAGCCCTTGCCCTGAGGGCTGTGGGGGGGGAGGTTGTCATCCTCAAAGACCTAATTTCCAGAACTTAAAACTACGTTGAATAAAATGACTATCTCAAAATTTTGATTGGATGTGTTTCGAGAAAAGGTGGGCGTTAGAGGGGGGGTTGGTTGCTGTCCAATCACTTTCGACTATTAAAAAGGGTACTATCCCTTTGAATTTCCAATCGAAATATCCTTTTTTGAAGTTTGTACGACAACGCCTTCTATAAAAACCTTATATGCCCCCAGGGCATAACTTACAATACTTGCCCCTGATGGCTGTGGGGGAGTGTCCTCCTCAAAAACATAACTTCTTTCTGGAAATCAACTAAGCTGAACAAAATGGCTATCAAAAAATTTTGATTGGATGTGTTTCGGGAAATGGTGGGCGTGGAAGGGGTGTTAGTCGCCCTCCAATCACTTCCGACTATTAAAAAGGGCATAAGCCACTCTAATTTCCAATTGAATGAGCCCTTTTCGAAGTTTCTACGACAACTTCTTCGATACGAAGTGCCCTGCTCTAAAGGAAAAAAATAATAACTAATACATTGTACCAACATCGTTCTTATATGCCCCCAGGGCATAATTTAAAACCCTTGCCCTGAGGGTTGTGGGGGAGTGTCCTCCTCAAAAATATATTTTCTATCTGGAAATCAACTACGCTGGACAAAATGGCTATCAAAAAATTTTGATTGGATGTGTTTCGGGAAATGGTGGGCGTGGAAGGAGTGTTAGTCGCCCTCCAATCACTTCCGACTGTTAAAAAGGGCATAAGCCACTCTAATTTCCAATTGAATGAGCCCTTTTCGAAGTTTCTACGACAACTCCTTCGATACAAAGTGCCCTGGTATGAAAAAAAAATACATTGTAAGGAAAATTCAGAAACTTACAAATGTATACATTTTGTTGTGCTCTAGAAAAACATTTAGAAAAACCTTTTTTTCTTAGAAATTGTACAGCTAGTTTGCTCTTTTGTCTAGTTTCGTCTTTAACATTTTTGAAGGAGTTAAGCAGGGTTGTGTTCTATCCCCCTTTATAAGGATTATTTTGATGGACTTTGTCTTAAGGAGCACAGGAAAGGCAATAGGAGACCACGGAATCAAATGGGGAGGAAAAAGTCCCATGGACTTAGATTATGCTGATGATTTAAGCATCCTGGATGAAAGTGTGAGCAAAATGAATGAAGTTTTAGAGGTTTTGCGATTTCAGGGTGCTAGAATAGGTTTGAGAATTAATGTTAAGAAGACTAAGTCGCTAAGTCTAGGAATAAGTGAAGATGAAAAGGTGACGTTGGATAATGAAAAGATTGATCAGGTGGGCAGCTTCACTTACCTTGGTAGTATTATTAGTAAAGATGGTGGGAGCAGTGAAAATGTTAAATATAGTATAGCCAAGGCTCAGGGTGTTTTTTCACAGTTAAAAATAGTTTGGAAGAAAAGGAAGATAAGTCTGCACAGTGATGCTGCAGTGCACAGTCTGCACAGTAGAAGCTACAATGATGATAGTGGCCAAATATGACTCTAAAGCATGGGCGCTCACAAAAGCGGATGAATATTTACTAGATGTTTTCCAGAGAAACTGCTAAAGGATTGTTCTGGGTACCTGGCTGACTGACGTATTTAAAAAAATAGGCAATAAGAAAAATGTGGTTCAACACCGCTCTCAAGGGTTATAATGAAAGAAAGGTTGAAGTGGCTAGGGCACGTTGTGCGGATGAAGGATGACAGATTGCCGAAGATTATTCTTTTTGGCCAACCGTCTACAGCTAAACGGAAAGCAGGTCGTCCTCATCTGGGGTGGGAGGACGTCATAAAGAAAGATGGGAACTTCGTGGGTGGGTGTAAAAAGGGAGGCTTTGAATAGATTGCGATGGAGGATGAGCGTGAGTAGCTGTGTTGGCCTCAGGCGACTTGGTGCTGCGGTGAGTTGTTAGTAGTAGTAGAAGTAGTAGTTACTATCCTTGATAGGTTTGAGTGATTTTTGAGTGATAGGTTTGAGTCATGTTTGAGTGATGTGTGATTTTTGTGGGATGGAGAGGATGAGGTAGAATTACAAAAATGGATAATATTCCAAATAAATTTTTCAAATTTTCTAAATAAATAATTTTCCTAAATTTTTCCTAAATAAATCATTTTACTAAATTTTCCAAATAAATTTCTAAATAAATTTTCGAAATCTCTAAATAAAATCGGGTAACAACGCTTTCTCAGTTATTCAATTATTGCGCCAAAATAAGATTTCTTACACTGTCCGATTGCCGAAAAGTTTTGAAATCTAGATTTTAAATTTACTTTCTTTATCACAAGCAAGAATCTAGATTGTCAATCGGAAACACCTTATCTGATAAACTAAAGTTATTGCTTTTAGATAAACTCCGACATGATGATTCAGAAACAACATAGACCCATTAACATTATCAAGCGATGTATAATATCAAAGGCCTAAAAAGTGTATTTATTTCTTGCCTTCAACTTCTTCGTTTCTTTTGAACATAACTTCAGAATCTCTCCGAAGTCCTGATATGCTCCGCACTGTTCGACTTCCGTCGGAGTCATAATCTCCAACTTTGAAATCTGCATCTGATAGCTCTCCAATAACGCTTCGGAGGCTTCCACTCGCGTCAGTTGTTCTTGACGTGCCTTTCTTTGCTTGGGCCTACAAAATAAAGGATTCAAATGACCTGGGATACAAGAAAGCTGCAAATTGCATTAAAAATTTATGCAAATTAAAAAACGGCAAATTACATTAAAAATTCGCTAACATAGTCATGATTTTTTAGGGTTAGTAAAAACAATCATTTTTTTCAGAGGTTCAATTTTCAAGACCAACTTCATATTAATTGGTGCTCACTGTGACTCTGACTAATACATATCAAAGCTAACCATAAAAACCTAAAAAAGTGTTTTTTTTTTCAAAGCTAATCTATCATAAAGGTTGGGGGGGGGGGGGGAGATAATGACAAGAATTTTAGGTGGTTTAAAATTTTACCATCAGGCACTGTAAAAAAATTAAAATATTTAGAAAGTTGAGAGAAGCCTCATTCGATTTTTTCTTATATTCTACATCTCTTTTTAAGCGGCATAAAATGAACTCTAGAATATTACCCGGCAAAGAAAAAAAATATAAGAGAGCTAGATTAAACCAAAGACCAGCAGAAGTAATGTCAAAAAATAATTCAAGCCTAAAACGAATAAAAATCACTATCAATAAAACCATACAAAATACTAATATAAAAATAATAATCGTACATAATAATTTAAAAATATTACAATATAATAATTATATAGTAGTCAGTATGTAATATTTTCTAATAATTAATAACACTGATAATAATAATCTTTAATAATTAATAATAATTGATAATAAGAATATTTTTTATTATAAAGTATTTAAAAATATTAAAAAATAAAAATAATGTATTATAAAATAAAATAAATATCAATAACAAACGAGAAGCAAAACGAACTGAAATTACCTTGAGTATTGAATTATGACCTAAAACGAGCAGAAATTATTACAAATAGGAGTAGGGCTAACGAACTCTAAGTTTTCCAAGGACCAGGGTGTCATTTGCGCTCTGCTGAAAATAATTTTTATTTCTAGTGGTGCGTTTTTATTTGTCATAGCATCAAAAAATTTCAAATGAATTTACTGAAAAAAAATGTGCATTGTCAGTTTAATATATATCTTAAATTAAAGTTTAAATTAAAATCTTAGTTAATTTTGATCTCTTAAAGTTATAAAAGTGAAAATATTTAAAAGAATTTTTTCAGTAAAGTACAAATTATATTCTGGCTTTTAGAAAGCATGGGGTTTAGAACACTACTCATATTAATTTCTACTCGTTTTGAGTTTGACTCTGTTATTTATTTTAATTTATGTTTGTTTTGGGTTTCATTTATTTATTAATACTGATTTGTGGTAGTTGTATTCTTGGTAAACTATTTGATTCTATTTTTGTTGATTTTTGGTTTAATGGAGTTCTTTACTTTTTTTTGAAAAACTTATTTTATAGAAAAAGTTTTTTCAATTAATTTCTGTTCGTTTTATATTGACATAGTCTTTTCCAGGGAGAAAGACTGAGCCTCTTCTAAAGTTAAACAGCCATCCCTTCCATAAAAACCCTAAATACCCCCCCCCCCCTGGGCATAACTTACAACCCTTACCTCTAATCTCTGGGGTTTGTTTCAACCCCAAGAGCTTTGTTATATGATATTTAGACCATTTGGAATAGAATGGCTATCTCAAAATTTCTATTAGATGCATTTCGGGACAATACGACGTGTGGGGGGGGGGGGGGGTGAGGGGGTAGCTGCCCTGCAATCACTTTGACTCGATGCACCCTCTAAGCTAAATTCAGACTTTCTCGTCTTTTTTCTTATCTACTATTATGATGTTTAAGATTATATGAACAATAATCTGACTTTTTATTTGTACATTATATCGCTTTCAATGTGAAAAGAAGGAATCTCCTTCTTTTTAACAAAAACATAGATGAAAGGGGAGAGAGGAGGCAAGGCCGTACCCAGGGGGGTTGGGTGGGTTTGACCCCCCCCCCCCCCAATGTTTGCCTGAATCGTAAAAACATAATAAAATGGATATAAACAATTTTTTATGCGTTTTTTAGTGTGTTTTTTTGTGTGTGTAACCTTCCTCCCCCTCAAAAAAATACTAGTGTAAAACACCCCCGAAAAAAAATCCTGAGGCTTATTGCGAGAGCTTCCGTTGGGATAGGGCAGCAATAACAGATCTAAATGGTTCTATATTATCTAATAAAAAAAAAAAAAATCACCTTTAGTATTACAAAATTGTGGCTAATATCAGCACGACGAGTTACATCTCTCTCCGTAAGAAAAACTATATACCTGTGGTTACAACTTACTTTTTTGAAAACACTGCTGATGGGTTTCTTTCCAGGCTGTTTGTCAGAGTTTACCAATTCTGAGAATTTTGGCGTGGCACCGTAAATTTGACGAGAGTCACGACGCAACGCCAGAGCGGCAACAGAAGGACGACTTGGAGGTATGGGGTTTGAGTACGTTGTAGTGTCCATTTTCTTCCTAATCTAAATTATAACAAGACATTCAAGCTATTGTACTTTTTATGTCAGCAACTATGATGTTCCTTATGCTATCTAATATAGCTAACAGCAACTAAATCAACAAGAAAGTCTGAAAGAGTAAATAAATTCTTTGAAAAGTAGTCCGTGTTTGTGCACTTGAAAAAAAATAGATGCCGTTTGCAAAAAAAAAACTCGATTTGGATTCAATTTTGCCAAATAAGAACTTTTTTCATGATGATGCCGAAATCTGCATTTTTTTCAAACTGGTCACATTACGAAGCCACCTAACAGTTAAACAATGGCAAACTTTTCTCCTCTATCTCGCACGACTTGAATTTTATATATTGGCAAGCAAGAGCGAAATCTTTAAGGATGTTCGATCACTTTCATTATCTGAAGAAGCCTAAAACCAGGCACCTTATACCACATCGCGGAACAAGGCAGCAACTCGTAAAGCTTTTATGAATCTACAGTCTAAGATCTTTCTGTTCACTATGGACTTTGCAGATCAGTACACTTTGTTCATAAAAAACTTCGTTTGGCATCGTCTTATCTTACCCCTCTTAGCGAGTTCCTGGCTGTCCTGGTTACGTCGCTAGCGCGATGGGTTGAGAATTCTTTATCCAAGGGGCGCGGGTTCAAATCATGGCGTGGTCAGTTCTTTGGTTTGTGGCGGGGGTCAGTACCGTGACTCTGTAAACTCAGCTAGAGTCGACCCAGTTCTAAATGGGCACCTGAATAAATCTGGGGAAGGTAAGCAGGAGGGGTGTGCGAAAGCACTTCCTGGCTGAAGGGCCACGAAACGAGATCAGAACCACCAGTTTGAAGCTTGAGGGTCTAGTGCCCTCCTGCTTACTTACCTCGAAACGAGTTAGTTGCAAGAAATATAGTGTCCATAACCAATGATGGTGATGAACTTAGTCACTGTGTTGAAGCCCGGTGGCATGCCGATGATGCTTGGAGAATTATCGGCAGATGGGATTCTAGTCAACTACACATAAGGTCCGAAAGTCTTCTTCCAGTGGTATAAAGCTGATAGTGCCACACAACAGTAACTTCTGGTTGAGTGTATGAGCATACAATGTTCCTTTCTTCTGCACCATGGCTAGATACAGGCATCATTGTTACCTAGAACACCCAAAGTCTTGACCAAAGAGTTAGAGTATCTGGTAAGCTAGCAAATATCCTACGAACTAACCCGGCTGCCCTTCCGAACTAATCCTGGCTGGCCAAAACCACGTATCTGCATAAAAATCAATCTTGAGCTGAGGATGGACCTTTCTTGATCTTTACATGGCTAGTCAAATCAATATTTTGATGGATCATTCAAAATTCTTCCATATGTTAAACCTTTTTTGATTTGACCTAGCATCTGCCAATGGTAAAAAAAAAGATTTTACTGGAAAGCTGGAATTCCGGCTTTTCCTGGATTTCTTGAACTCCTTTCCATGAATCTTCAGGAACTCCTGATGGAATTCAAATCAGAAATTCCTAATTTCCTGAATTATTTTCGTTAGATCATCAGGAATACTCTTGGAATCATCATTTAATTATGACTTCATGAAATATCTTTCTGGAATCATTGGGAATTCCTGATGGAATTCAAACCAGGAACTCCTGAATTCCTTAATTCTTTCCCTATCTCTCCCATTCCCCCCCCCCCCCCAAAAAAATAATACACTATATTGTTATTTTCTCGAACAACAAACACAGGTTTTGATTTTAATCTTTTTTATGTTGATCTTTTGGGTAATATTGCACTTTTAGTGACTCTAGTGGTATGCAGTTCTTATTGAACTCTTTTTAAAGTTCTCGACCTCTTCATTTGTGAATTTCTTATGCATTTTGGTTTCTATTTTACTCGGATAAACTTCATGTTTACATGCAAATATATCAGCAAGGGTGGCAAAGGCAACTGTCGTCTTCAATCTTCTTCTGAGAACAATATTTCACAAGCCCCAGATTGGCCTCCTCACGAATTCACTCTGCCTTGGTAGCTATCATTATGCCGTACTCGTCAGAGACTTAGCCCATACCTCAGGCACAGATTACTAAGGTGGATACTGTTCAGATGGAACACCTTCACACAATTTAACGCGGTAGATAGTCTGACAACATACGGAACTCTGATATCTTTTGGTAATTCCGTCTCTGTCTTAGCAGCTCGAGTCTCGCTCGCTGGTTTAAGATCTTCTGCTTCCACTGCCCGCTCAAACACCAGTCCAACTCTTCTTCAACTTAAATTCAACTGAAAACAATTGGAAAAGCTCCAGAACTAGACAGCGCACGAGATGAGCAGACGTCATCTGCACTCGATTTACTTCACGGAGCACCAACCTCAACTAAGCTTCAGCTCTCACCGAGGATAGACCGCTCTGGAAAAATTTAAAGGCACTGATGTCTGGTCACCACTATGCTGGTGATGCTGCCAGACAGGACCTTTAAGTCAAGACAAATTGTTTTCGTCACCCATACGTTCTTAATTTGAGCTAAAATTAAAATTTATTTGAGCTAAAATTTTAGCCATAATTTTAGCGTATATCATAGGCAGCGCGCTAGCGATGCCTAAGTAAAAAACGATATGGGCACAATGTCTGTGTTTTTTTTTTCTCCACCCGGGCACTTCATATCGAAGGAATTGTCGTAGAAACTTCGAAAAGGGCTCATTCGATTGGAAATTAGAGTGGCTAGTGCCCTTTTTAATAGTTGAAAGTGATTGGACGGCAACTCGCCCCCCCCCCCCACGCCCATCCGTGCCCCAAACACAACCAATCAAAATTTTGAGACAGCCATTTTGTTCAGCGTCGTTGATTTCCAGATAGAAACTATGTATTTGAGGAGTACACTCCCCCACAACCCTCGGGACAAGGGTTTTAAGTTATGGCCTGACGGCCATGAGAACTATGTTGGCACAATGTACTATTTATTATTTTTCTCCTTTAGAGCGGGGCACTTCATATGGAAGAGGTCGTCGTAGAAACTTCAAAAGGGGCTCATTCGATTGGAAATTGAGAGTTCTAGTTCCCTTTTTAATAGTCGAAACTGATTGGAGGGCAACTAGACCCCCCTCAAACCCATCATTTTTCCAAACACATCCAATCAAAATTTTGAGAAAGCCTTTTTGTTCATCGTAGTTGATTTCAAGATAGAAAATATGTTTTTGAGGAGGACACTCCCCCACAACCCTCAGGGCAAGGGTTTTAAGTTATGCCCTGGGGTCATATAACGTTTTTATAGAAGGCTTTGTCGTAGAAACTTCAGAATAGGCTCATTCGATTGGAAATTCAAAGTAATAGTGCTCTTTTTAATAGTAGAAAGCGATTTAAGTACACCTAGGCCCCCCCCCGCCCGCCCCGACGCGCCCCAACCACATCCAATCAAAGTATTGAGATAGCCATTTTGTTCAGCGTAGTTGATTTCCAGATAGAAAATATGTTTTTGAGGAGGACACTCTCCCACAGCCCCCGGGACGCAGATTGTCAGCGGTACTCTGAGGGCATTACAAGTTTTTATAGAGGGCGGTGTCGTAGAAACCTCAAAAAAGGCTTATTAATTTGAAAATTCGTAAGGCCAGTGCCCTTTTTAATAGTCGAAAGTGATTGGAGGGCAAATAGCCCCCCCCCCCCCACGCCCATCATTTCCCCAACCACATCCCCCCACAGTCCTAAGGGCAAGGGTTGTAAGTTGTGCCCTGGGGGCATATAAATTTTTTATTGAAAGCGTTGTCGTAGAAACTTCAAAAGGGCTCATTCAGTTGGAAATTGAGTTTAAAGTGATTGGATAGCGACTAGCGCCCCTCTCACGCCCACCATTTTCCCAAACACATCGAATTAAAATTTTGAGATATCCATTTTGTTCAACGTAGTTTAAATTTCTGGAAAATTAGGTCTTTAGGATGATAACCCCCTCAGAGCCATCAGTGCAAGGGTTGTAAGTTATGCCCTGGGGCATATAAAGTTTTTCCTTCCCAAGGCCAGAACAAAATTTGCACTTTACTGAAAAAATACAAGTGAATGTGCATTGTCAGTTTAATATACATATACTGATATTTAGTAATCAAAATTTTAATATTATGTGATTTATTAAAGTTATAAAAGTAAAAACATTTATATTTTTTCAGTAAAGTGCAAATTTTGTTCTGGCCTTGGGAAGGCATAGGGGTTTTGCGCCCAACTTATGTTAATTTCTGCTCGTTTTGAGTTTGAGTCGGTTAATTATTGTAATTTCTGTTCGTTTCGGGTTTCATTTATTTATTGATGCTGATTTGTGGTAGTTTCACGTTTGGTAGATTATTTGATTTTATTTTTGCTCATTTTTTGTTAATGGAGTTCTTTACTTTTCTTTGAAAAACTTATTTTGAGGAAAAAGTTTTTTTAATTAATTTCTTACAAAATCAATCCTTAGCTATACCACTGCCAATGTTTCGAAAATGAAATAACATATCTACCTTTTCAACCGCTTCACAAACTACCTCTGTATAGCCTTGAGTAAATAATTTCACAGACACCACGTCTGTGACACCACGTCAGCGTGGTGTCATGATTAGACACCACGCTGGCTAATCATGATAAAACATAAAATCGCGAAGAAAGGAAGAAAACCATGACAATTAATAGCCAAAGAAAACATTTAAAAATTATGTAGATATTTTGGTCAAAACCTCCACTTGACCGTCCTCAGTGCAAAATGAAACTGATAAAAAATATAAAAAACAAACCTTAAAATAAAACACAAAACTAAAATTGGACGACCTTTTCTCAGTAACGGTGAAAGGGTAACTGAATAAAAAACACAAGTCTAAATGGCATTTCACACTTTCATTTTACATAAAGCACTCTTAAAGGCTAATCGCTTTACCGGTAGGTTATTATCAGAGATTCTATTTGATTGCACAACATAATTTTGTTGATGCATGTAAAAACGATCAGAATTGATAATTTCATCATAAATGGGACTTAGAAAATTTCTCCAGTGTCTCTATTGAGAGCTACCTTTTGGTGAATGTGATTTTTTTTCACAAAAAAAAAAACTTTCCATTAAAGAATTGTTCGAAATAAAAGTAAAGAGCTATATATCCAAGCATAAAACTACCGACAATAACCATCAATAAATAAATGAAACCCAAACCAACAGAAATCACAATTAATAACCGAGTCAAACTCAAAACAAACAGAAACTAAGATGAGTGAAGCTGACGTCCCGATGCCTTCCCAAGACACGAACACAATTTGCACTTTACTGAAAACAAAATCGATTTTAAACGTTTACACTTTTTAACTTCAATGGGTCCAAAATTAATAAGACTTTAAGGAATAAATATCAGTATATGTATATTAAACTGTAAATCTACATTCATTTATTGTTTGTTTGATAATCTCGGTTATGATGGTGTCTTTCTCAGTATTATTTAAAAATAGGAACGTTTAGTTCGGAATACGTATTATTTTCAGTAAAGTGCAAATTATCCTGGTCTTCAGAAGATATGTGGGGCTCCAGCCCCAATCAAAGTAGTCTCTGCTCGTTTGGAGTTTGACTCAGTTATCCACTGTAATTTCTGTTCTTTTCAGTTTTGTTTATTCATTGATGGTTATTTTTTGGCAGTTTTACGCTTTGAAAATAATTTGACTTTATTTCTCCTCGCTTTGGTTGAATATATATTTTGTTTTTCTTTGTAAAACTTATTTTGGGGAAAAGATCTTAAATCAATCTTAAGGTAAATCGTTATGTAAACCAGAAAAGTCATTAATGAATATTCAGGTATTAATTTAATAATATAACCTTGTTTTAGCACAGTTGATTGTTAATCATCTTGGCAATACGGGCCCTGGGGTTCCACCCCGCCGCAGTAAGGTTGGGCGACAAGCTTGCTACTTGTCCCTGTGAAAAATACCCAGAAACTGAAACGTCGATTTGACACCTACGGGCCCTGGGGTTCAAACCTCGCCTCAGTAAGGTTGGGCAGTAATCTTGCTACTTATCCCGTCAAAAAATGCCCAACAACTGAAACGGTGCCAGACCCAGCAACGGAAATGTTGCAAGACCCAGCAACTGAAACGTCGCAAGACCCAGCAACTGAAACGTCGCAAAATCCAGCAACAGAAACGTCGCAAGACCCAGCAACTGAAACGTCGCAATACCCAGCAACTGAAACGTCGCAGGACCAAGCAACTAAAACGTCACAAGACACATTAGATGAAACATCGCAAGACCCAGCAACTGAAACGTTGCAAGACCCAGCAACTGAAATTTCGCAAGACCCCGAAACTGAAACGTCGCAAGACTCAGCAATTGGACCTTCGATTGAGCGCCACCAATGGCCCAGGAGAATCTTTATCCTTTTTTAAAATTAACAATATCAAATGAATGAGTAAGTTAGATTATACCTCTTCAAGTCTCTTCTGTTCCTTTGCCGCTTCTTCTTGAGCTTTCTTTTGCACCTTTTCAAAATCTTTCTTTAACTTCTCTCTATGCTTGACTGCCTTTTCTTTTTGTTGCTTCGCTTCTTTTTTGTCTTGTTTTGCGATGACGTTATCAAGGTAGTTCAAAATTTCGTCTTTTTCGTTCATTGCCGCTAATTCTGTAAAGTAATTATATAAATTAAAAGTGGGAAATAAGGTGTTCTTTTATTTGCATCCTGACTCAGAACTTCTTTTCTAAAGATTTGTACTCTTAAAATGAATGAAAAAGTGTTTGACCTGATAAAAGAAAAATCAGAAAATGCAGTATGATCAGCTGAGCCCTGTTGCCTGTACCTGATGGTGCATCTTTGCATCAAGCTCCTCCATGTTAAAGAAGCCAAGTGCTCTTTCTTTCACTTTGCAAGTATCTAATCAGAACTTCAAGTTCTTTTTTATGTGTCTCTGGTCGGGACTATCATAATATCAAAGATTAGTATTTCCACTGTCTCATTAATGATATATGGCATTATTTTATTTCCTACAATTACACAATTTTTACTTAATTTTTGATTATCTTCGATTTAATGTAGCTCTTTACTTTTTGTTGTAAATCTTGTTTTGTGATGTGCATATTATTATTGCCAGGAATATTTGAGGCACCACAGGAACAGAGGGGGATTGGCGATCTGGTGCCAATTGTCGGAATAATAGGATTTCAAATATAACAATTAAATAGTTAAAAATAAAACAATTAAAAAAACTGTGACACAAGATAGAGCTTAGGGTAAAAAAAGGTTTTTGTTTTGATGTCCTTTGCACTTTAACTGAACCTATTATTCATTTATTTATTCTTCATTATTATATGTTTTCAAAGATTGTGCACAAAAATTGTGCAAGTGTGTGCAACAGTTCTTGACAAAGTTTCTTGACAAAATCATGCAGATTTGTAGGGTTGTGCATATGATCATTGCCATGGATATTTGAGGCACCGCAGGGACAAAAAGGGATTGGCAACCTGGTGCTAATCGCCAGAATAATTGTTATTTTAAGGGTAACTAAGTAGAGGCAGATACGCATGGCCCTTGTCGTGGGCCCCTTCCCCTCTTCTGCTTGTTTTCTTAGATATCTGTTGAGCAGTGGTGATGTACCTTAATTCATCTCTCAATGCCAACGTACCTTAAGTTTAAGGAATGTAGATGAAGTTATAGAATTACTGTAGATGGCAATAGTGAATAAATCAAGTTTTAAGCCCCATAATAATACTTGGAGGGGGAGGATAAAAACAAGCGCACCACCAGACAAAGTCCGTAGAGAATCTAACATGATATTAGTGCAACTCATGTAAATGCCAAACATATCTGATCTACAAGAACAAAATACTTATACACAATAAATTTAGAAGCAACTAGATGGCTTCAATGCGCAAGCAATGGCTCTGGAAGATCCTTATTTACTCATTTTTATCTGTAAAAATGGAAATTAGAAACATAATTTGTTAGCTGAAATTTGTTACTAAATTTTTAACATAATATTTTACTGTTTCAGCTTCAACCTTATCATTGTAACGTTCACAAATATTTAAATAAAATAAACAATACCTTCGCAATGAAGAAAAACCTATGAGAGTTTGTGGTCATAAAAAAGTCCATGGGACTACTGACATGTTAATTTGATTTTATAATTAAGTCAAATCAGAATAATAATAAAAAATAGAATAACAAATAAATAAAAAAAATACTTCAAATAAAAATAAAAATAGATAAATCAAAATACGAAATAAAAATAATAACAGGTAAATTATCTGTGAATCTTAAATACTCAACTTCCTGCCTCCCCACTCTGCCATCTCGACCCCCCAAGCCCACTCTTACCTCTCCAGCGCACCCCTCCCTCTCTACCTACCCTACCACCAATAGTAAAATTCAACAATTGTCCCCCTAAAAATAATATTTTAAATTCTTTTTAGACTGACGTACGTGTTCCACTATCCCAATTTTTTCGAGTTTATGAATTTAATTTTATTTTTTCTTGTATTTATCAGAAGTTTAGGAAATACTTCCAGAATTGAATAAATCAAACCTAAGCCAATCAAAATATATTTTTTCCAAGAACGTAAACGGACGCACAATTTTGTTTGTCAAAATTCTTCATCCAAGAACGCACATTTTGTTTGTCAAAACGCGTTTCTAACATAAAACAGAGAAATTAATTGAATTAGTATAATCTACCTTTTGGTGAATGGCCGTCTATATCTTCAGCCCAAATATTCACACCAAAATTGACTAGAAAGGTAACACATGACATGTGGCCCCTTGCAGCCGAAAGGTGAAGAGCAGTGTTTCCATAATGGTCTGTCTTGTCGGGATCACCCCTAAAAGTGATAGAGACATAAAAATTATTCAGACATAAAAATTAGACATAAAATATATCAGACATACATCATACATGTAGACATACATCATACATCATACATCATAGACATAAAAATTAGACATAAAATACATCAGACATACATCAATAATACATCAGACATAAAAATGATTTAGCCTGCCAAGAGTCATTATAGTGTGGGGAAAGGCCGTACCCAGGATTTTTTTTCGGAGGGTTTTTTTTCTCAATGATTTTTTTTTTGGAGCGGGGGGGGGGGGGTACACAAAAAAACACAAAAAACGCATACAAATTTTTTTATACCCATTTTTGTTACGTTTTTACGAGTCAAAAAAACATTTCGGGAGGGGTTCAAACCCCCCTAATCCCCCCCCTCTGGGTACAGCCTTGGTGTGGGGGAACAGTCTCTTCCTTTTGTTACTGCTCGTGTTGTTAGCTTTGAATTTGAGTAAAAGCATCGTTTCACTTACTATGGAGACAAGGAGGGGGGAATTCAAGAAGGATATTAAGCATTTGGATAAAGATTTCAATTGTATGTTGTTCATGCTTCCAAGCCTTTCAGCTCCAGAATATAGCACAAATAGCAAAATTTTCGGTATTATATACGCTTTACCATGGCATTGTCAAGACAAATTTATTCTAAGCACAAATGTAGAGGTAATAGATTTAGAATGAGGTATTAGAAAGCTGTCTTCAACGTTCCAATCCCTACTAGTGGATTGATTTGTCTAAAGTGAATTTACATAAAAAGAGACACACCAGTATTCCAAGCCCTTTGTCAGGAATTCCCCAAAAATTGTTCTCGTAATTAACTTTTACTGTTAAGATAAACACAAATAATAGTTGTTCTGTCTGAACTAATCTAGATGATTTTATTCCAGGGGCTGGAGGGGAGTGTGGAATCAATGGAGCATTTTTTTTAATATATCAATGTATTTTAATTTTTCAATATTTCTATGATAATACAGAAAAAGGTATTTTCATTGAAAATGTTGCAAAAAGGATATTATTCAAAACCCAAAGGGGCCGAAAATCTAGAGGGTCTATGTGCCCCCTGTTCCCAAGATGACGCCAATGTATGCAAGAAGAAAGATAGTAAGCCTCCAGTTAATGTTTTTGAGCATGGAGATTATAATGATAGTCTCGTTATGTTTCGTCTCAACTACACAGGGACGGATCCAGGATTATTTTTAAGGGGGGGTTGGCGCAAAACAGGTTTATCCGATAAAAAAATTTGGGGGAGAGGGGGGGGGCAAAATAGGTTGATCCCATAAACTTACGTTATGAGCAAGTTTAATTAACGCAAACTTTAGTTAATTAAGTAAATTACAGCACTTAGACTACGCTAGGGAGGGCGCCCCCTTCCCCCTGGATCTGCCACTGCAACTACAGAAATGGCTCAAACTCCAAAATTTTTGGCATCGTATAGCATAGAGGTTCCCAAACTTTTTTTCTCATAGACCACCTTAAAAATTTTACTGGTTTCGGTGGACCCCCCTTCAGCTACATTTCTACCATATTTCCAAAACTCGACAAAAATGTGAAGATGAGATCTACCAATAAAAATTTATTTTTGGCTGAGTTCCAATCACGAATTAACAGTTTTCGAGAAAAAAAATTGAGAATTGATTGGTTGATTAACAAACTGATTGTACAGTAAGTGGTTGTCAAGTGGATTCAAATGGATTTATGATCGATGGTGGTATTTACATCGTCAGAATATCTTCAAATCTGATTCTGAAGTCATCATGCAGGGCGATTAAATGTTGAACGTACGTCTGAATTTCCTCATTAAGGACAAGTTTAAAAACTGGGAAAATTCGTGCCGACTAGTATTTTGCTTCTTATATTTCAATTTTCCAAGAAAAGCTGAAATTACACCCTTTGCTTCTATTAAATTGAGACTATCCCCTTGTAATTGCAAGTTAATGTCTGAATATCCTCATTAAGGCATTCTACCTGTGACAAGTTTAAAAACTGGGAAAATTCGCGCCGACCAATATTTTGTTTGATATATTTCAATTTTCCAAGAAAAGCTGAAATTATACCCTTTTCTTTTATTAAATTGAGACTATCCCCTTGTAATTGCAAGTTAATATCATTAAATTTTGTTAACAAATCTGTCAAATACGCGATGTGTGCTTTAAAATTGATCAGGTTTTCTCTTAAATCTGGATCTTTACTTTCCAGAAACTCTAATACTGATTCAAAAATTGAGCAAAATCTTGTTAAACATGCACCCTTCGACAACCAGCGTACTTCAGTATGTAAGAGCAATCGTTGAGAAATTCTTCGTCATTTTCATCGCAAAATAGACGCGTATTCAATTCATTGCTTCTTATTTTGTTAACTGTATTAATAACAATTTGAAGCGATTGGTACAATTTCTCACTCAAATTTTTCGCTACTAGATGTCGTCGGTGTATGACACAGTGAATTGCAGTTACCTCTGGTATATATTTTTTTTTAGATGGCTTATTAACCTACGATATCGCCCGACCATGGCAGGAGCCCCATCTGTTGCCACCGAAATAACGTTTTTTGAATGGAATCGATTTTCCCTTAGAAAAAATCACTCAGGACAATAAATATTGATTCACCTTTCGTGTCCGTCTTTAAAGTTTTCTCGAATAGTAACTCTTCATGAATTTTTTCGTCCATAGCAAATCGAACATATGCCAATAATAATGTTTCATTACCAGGTAAGGTTGACTCGTCCAGTTGAATAGTAAAATGAGTTGTTTGCAGATAATCACATGAGAAACTTCAATATCAGAGCTCATTTCATCAATACGTCTTTGTACAGGGTTGTTACTCAAAGGAATTTTTTAAGTATGTCGAATGGAGATTTGTGCAGAATAGTTTTTAAAACCTCTTCAACAGCGGGTAAAATTAACTGTTTTCCAATGGTGTACGGTTTTCCAGATTTAGCTATAAGTAATGAGATATTGTAAGATTCTTGCAAGCCATCATCGCTTTTTCCAGACGTTGAAGCAAACATACTGTGCACAGTGGGTCTCTTTTCTTATTTTTCCTTAAATTTTTGAAAATATTCCAAATCTTTATCTATTTTATAAGGATGTCACCTTTTTAGATGATCTTCGAGCTTCGATGGTTTAATAGAGCCATTATCTCCTGTTTTCATTTATCTAAATCATTAATATATACTTTTCAAGCAAATTGTTTTTTATAAGTTATGATGCCACAAAACTATTATGTTTTTAGGCCTGAAATTCGTCCTGTAGCACTAGATTGTTATTAATTTAAATAATAAATGGCCCTCGATTCAAGTATTGACTGGCACTGATTACTCTCAACTTTCTTTCAGTTGCTGAAGATGCCTAACAGAAATTGTTTGTTAACAATTATCAGAAATGAATTAATTGGCTGGTGAATTATATAGAACTGGTCTCTGGCAAATGAATCCATAGTAACCAAAAAATATCTTGAAACCCATAAAAATGATGTCGGATGGAAACATAAAGTACACAATTAGAATAGCCTTGGCCAAAAACCCGATACAGGAAGCTTACAGTCCCTTGGCTTGAACAAAAAGAAATATCCGTTGGCTTGAAAAACAAAGGAAAATTCCTTTTTTTGCATAGGAAGCATCTTTTTGTCTTTTTCTGTTTTTCTCTACTGCGAGCTGAGCACTGGGACATCATAGAGAGCTGTTAGAGGGGTCATTTTAAGGAAAATTACTATATTAGTGTCTTTTGAGATTAATAAAGCACCATATTGAAATAAATTTTGTTTAAAAAAAACTGCATTTTCGAATGATGAATGACGTCATCCACAGGTATTTTTTGAAAAGATGCTACTCTGGGATACGCTGCCATATTTGAATGACTTTGCTGCCTGATCCCCTGTGATCGAGCAAACAGTAACGGAAACATTAACATCAATCACAGCACTCCTATGTACACTAAGATATTATTTCGATCCTACCAGCCTTTGATTTACAGTAGCATCATAGCTACTGTGGCACCTAGTAAAATCATAGCTAACATAGCTACATATAGTAAACATAGCAACGGTGGCACAGTACAGTGGCACCTACCGCTGCAACCTAGTAAAGAACGAACCAAGGTCGTTTGTAACCAAAAGTATAAAAATCGTGGTTTAACAAAAATCATATAATAAACATTCCAGGAATAACACAGCCCCCATAACCCCGAGGGCAAGTGTTGTAAATTATGCCCCCAGGGCATTTAAAGTTTCTTATGGAAGGGAAGGCAGTAAAAACTTCGGAGGAGGCTCATTCGATTGTAAACAGGAATTTCTAGTGTCCTTTTTAAGAGTCAAAAGTGATCAGATGGTAACTAAACCCCCCCCCCCCACCCAAGGCTCTTTTTTCCCAAAATGTATCTGATCAAATTTTTTGAGATAGCCAATTTGTTCAAAATAATTTAAAGGTTAAATAACAAAACCTAAGAGGTTGAAACAACCCTCCCGGAGCCTGGGGGCAGGTGTTGTAAGCTATATATCGGGGCATATAAGGCTTTTATGTAAGGGATGGTCGTACAAACTTCAGAAGTGGCTAACTTGATTGGAAGTTGAAGGTTCAAGTTTCTTTTTAAGAGTTGAAGGCTTAAGGAGGGCATCTAGCCCCCCCTCCCCTCTCACACGCACCCTCTTTTCTCCCAACGTATTCAATCAAAATTCTGACATAGCAATTTTGTTTGAAATAGTACAACGATCAGATAACAAAACTTTTGGGGTCAAAAAAAAAACCCAAAGCCTGGGGGAAGGGTTGTAACAGAACGTCAGGGGTATAGAAAGTTTTATGGAAAAGGCAATGTTCGGAGTGGACTCAAGTGACTAAAAACTGAAAGTTCTAGTTTCCTTTTTCAGAGTCAAAAGTAATCTAATGGCAACTAGCCTCCCCCCCCATCAACCGTCTTTCCCCCAAAAACGTTTGATCGAATTTTGAGATTTTTATCTTGTCCAAAATAGACCAAATGTCATATAATAAGTCCGGAGGCAAATGTTTCGTGTTATGCCCTGGGGGCATATAAGGTTCTTATGCGAGGGTTTTGGAATTATTTCAAAGATCGGATAAGCCTAATCCCCGCTCAAAAACTTGTCAACGATATTTTATTCCGAAAATTAAGGGAGCTGACTTCTTGCCTTCTCTCCATGACTCCACCCCCCCCCCCCTAAAAAAATTGCTAACAGCATTTTATTCCAAAAGTTAAGGCCATTCACCTCTGGTCCTCCATGACCTACCCCCCGCCCTATATTAACAATATTTTATTCAAAAAATTATGGAAGCAGAACCCTGGTCCTCAATGCCCCATACTCGTCCCTCCCCCCAAATAATTATTTATGATAAATCATGGGAGCTGACCCCTGGTCCTCCTTCCATGGTCCGAACCCCCCCCCCCACCCAAAAAAACAACTAATTAACGGTATTTTATTCCAAAAATCATGGAAGTTGATATCTGGTCCCCAGCCATGGCCCAACCCCCACCAAAAACAAACTTTTTAACGATACTTTATTCAGAAACTCGTGGGAATTCAGTTTAATTTTATTAGCTCTTTCCAAAACTGTTCAAGACAATTTTATTTTCCACTACAAACAAGAGTTTGGCTACTGCCCGATTCTCTAACTGTAAAAGCATAAGACCTAATGCGTATTTAGTACTTTACTGAAACGAATTATATTACAAATATTTTCTTTTGTACTTATAACAATATTGAAAATAAAATAAATTGCAGACAGGAATAAATTGCAGTGAAATTCCAGACAGGATTTACCATTAGACCCAATAGGCCCTGTGGCTTTCACTATTCCCGAAGTCTTGGGGATTTCGCTGAAAATCTTGCAAAAACGGAGCGGCGAAAACGCTTGGGCCTAGAAACGTCAAAGCTTTAGATCTGGACCTGGGTGAAACAAAATCTTGAGCTGGTGAGCTTTCAACAGTTAATATAATTATATATCAAATATTCAGTTTAGTATTAATAGTTCTTGCCAAGACTATTAATTTATTTTGGAATAAAAAATTATTTTGAAATAGGGAACTTTGAAACACCTGAAATTCAGTCAAAAACTAACAGAAATTAATTTAAAAAAAAAATCCGAAAAAGAAGTGTTTAGTGAAAAGAAAAGGCCATATTAAACTTAAGATCGGAATACATAGAAACCTACAATAACTAAAACTCAGAACTACAGAAATTACTATTAGAGAATAAATGAAACCCAAAACGAACCGAAATTATATAAAAAATGATAGCAAAAAAATATACAACAGGTACTAATGTAAATTAATAAATAAATCTGAAAACGAGTAAAGCTTAAATTGAATATGCAACTAAAGCTTAAAACGAACAAAAATATTTTGCTATTGAAGCATAAATGACACCCAAAACAAACAGAAATTAAATAAACATTCATAGCAAAAAAACATAGCAAAGTCTTAAAACAAGTGAAGCTTAAATTGAATATACAAATCAAATTTCAAACGAACAAAAATCACTGGAAACAAGAGTTTGGGTATCACCTCCTATTCTCACTGTAAAATTCTAAAACCTACTGCGTCATTGGTGCTTCACTGAAAACGAATTATATTACAAATATTTTCTTTTGCACTTATTGCAACATTGAAAATAAACATAAAAATTCCAGTAAAATTAAGTTTTGAACTGATGAGATTTCAGTAATTAATATGATTGTATATCGAATACTCGGTTTAATTTTAATAGTTCTTTCCAAGACTGTTCAAAGACAAATATAGCTTCACAACAAACGAGAGTTGGGATACTGCCCCCTTCCCTAACTGTAAAAGTCTAAAGCCTACTGTGTCACTGGTGCTTGACTGAAAAAAAAATTGTTACAAATGTTTTCTTTTTCCAGTTATTAAAGCATTAAAATGAAAATAAACTTGCAGTAAAATAAAATTTTTGCAGTAAATCAACAATTAATAGCATTATATATCAAACATTCAGTTTATTTTATTTATACTTTCCATGACTGCTCAAGACACATATAGTTTTGAATAAAACTGTATACTTTGCTGAAACTATAACTGGAAAAAAAACTTCTTTTTCCGAAAGTTTTATTTCAATTAATTTCAAGAAGAGCTTCAAACTGCTCAAAAACTGCTCATTTTTTTTTGGGGGGGGGGTACGGAAGTGGCTGCCCCCCCCCCCAATAATTTGGAAAAAAAATATTATAGAGCCCATGTCATTGACTCTCTAGATATGGCCTCCTCTTGTCCCACAATAAAAATGCTGCAGCTTCGCCTCTGGGAAGTACCATTAAGGAAACCAGTACCATTTGGCTGAGCCGAAGGTTTTTAGCCCTCAATCTTAAAAGTTAAATATCATCACGTATTAACTAGGGTAAAATTGATTTCGTTCTTCTTTTTCTTCTTTATCAGCACTTAAGATGTTAAGAAGGCTCGTGTTACATTATAGTCACACTTGTGGAGAAAATCAAACGGAAGCTTGAAACAACAGTTTTCTATCCGAATTAGTAAGCAATAGCTGTTAACAAATTAGTGTTGATTGTTAGTTTTGTAACTATTAGTGTTAGAATTAGTGTTGATAACTAAATTTAATTAAAGTTAGCAACATCAGTAAATTATTATTGAATGCAAACTAGTATTTTTTCAAACCAATTTTCTTGCCATTATAATTTCATAATATAAGTGTGACGCTGAATTCAAGGAGAAACCCGTACCATTAATAAATCTTGGCTTTCTTTTATCGAAAGGCGTGACAATTGCGTGACTCGGGCATAAGAATTATTAGCTACAAGCAGAGTTGTGTTAATTCAATCCTGGATACGACCCTGAAAAAATGTATGTAAAATTGTAAAGCATAGGCTACATGACCAGTCCCTCCTAATTGACACCAGGGGCTAAGAGCTATTAGCCTGGCTAATTCAACCAGTTATCAGCGACTAAAAAAAATTTCGCTTTAAAAAAAATTAAGAATGTTTTTTGTTTTTTTTACGAGAAGACATCACTGCTAGTAAAAAAAAAACACATTAAAGCATCAAAATTCAAAGTGTCTAGCGCGTCTAGCTTTTCTTTATGGTTGTGCTTAATAATATGGCTTAAAGACATAATTGGTCTTTTTTATTCTAATTTACATTCAATACTGTAGTTAGAATATATTAAATTACCCTCTTCCGACTAGAATTCTTAAGGCCTCGAGATGGCCTTCAAAAGCAGCGCATAATGTTGGGGTCATTCCGTCTTCGTCTCTGGCATTACAGTCTCTTTTTGTCGCCTCTTTGAGTCGGCTCAGGTCATTATCACGTGCCGCTCTGTAAAAATAAATAACAAATTGAAATATTGAAATGTTCAAAGTAGATACGTTACAAGTGGTCCGTAGATCAGGCTTTGTTGGATTCTGAATTATGGATGATTTCAATCCTGGAAGAGGATTTTATATAGAGTCCTTGGGGCCATTCCCATGCAACACAACATGAGGGGTGGTTGCACCTTTGTGGTAAAAATTCGTGAGAAAAATATATTTTTTATTATTCATTTAAATTTACATTATTTTACAGGAAACTGTTTTTACCACTATCCGTTTTATTCCTATGCGGGATTTGGAGGGCCTGCGAGCCCAATTTTTCGGGCCCACGATCCAACACTCCCATTATCGAAAATTAGTGAAGATAAGTGACTTATGACAATAGAATATTTCGCATGTATCAGAGGCAACGCTCTAGAATTGCCTATAATTAAGAGTCATAAGGCTTCTATGTATTATTATTATTTATGTTTTGCTCCAGAGCTACTTCATATGCAAATGGTGGTGACGCAAACTTTGAAGGGGACTCATCCGATTGAAAATTCAAAGTTCTAGTGCCCTTTTAGGATCAAAAGTAATCTAGGGACAACCAGCCCTTTCCCATGCCTTTCCCTCCAAAGACATCTGATCAAAGTTTTGAGATAGCCATTGTGTTCAAAATAGTCCAAAGGTCAAATAACCATACTCCAGGGTTGGCATAAATCTCCAAAGCCCCTGGGGCAAGTGTTGTAAGTTGTACAGGTTGTCCATTCTTTACATATAAGGTATTTTTTTTGAAAAAAGGGGGGCATGTTGAACCCTGTATCTCCAAAAATATTTAGGGTATTAGGGTGAAACTTTAAAGAAATGTTAATGGGGTGTAAAAAAAAAAAAAAAAAACAGACTATGTGCACGCTGGTTGTCAAAAGAGTGCATTAGCAATATCGAAGGAACGACTGAGGGGAATAAGTTCAGACATTCAGGATATGTTGGTGGTATTGAAGAGTGATTGGAAGGCAACCTTTGCCCTCTATAGATACCATCTCCCCTCAACTTTCATTGAGATTTCGAAAAATCGATTTTGTTCAAAATAGTCAAAAGTCCTAATAACTATGCATCTGGCGATGTCATGCCACAACAGCTCCGGAGCAAGAATTGTCAATTATGCAACTTGCCCATTGTTTACCCGCAGGATTTATCATTTGGAAAAAGGGCAAATGTTCGATTCTAGGTGTCTCCGAAAAGGCTAAAACTTTGGAGAATGCTGAGCATTAAATTGAACTAAATCACAAAATATTATGCAAATCCAATTTATCGAAAGAGCGTGTCGGCTGTATCTTAATAGCGGCTGAGGGTATTGCGCTGAAACTTTCAGGGAATGTTGAGGGGGGTTTTGAAAAGAGGTTGGAGGGAAACCATCCCCTTCCCATGCCCTTTTTAGCTGCACTCATCACAAAGCACAACTGCCTGTTTCTTATATATGAAAGTTTTTTTTCAGGAAAAAGGGGAGTATGTTTGATCCTGGGTCTCCATAAATGCTTAAAGCATCAAGGGGAAACTTTCTGGGAATGTTGAGGTGGATGTCGAAAAAAATCAAAACACGCTATATGGAGGATGACTCTCTAAAGGGTGTATCAGCAATACCTAAGGAACAACTGAGGGTATTAACTTTAAACTTTCAAGGCATGGTGAGAGGAATGTTGACGAATGATCGAAGGGCACCCAGTCCCCTTGCCCTTTTTAGATGCCCCCCCCCCCCTCAACACTGATAAAAATTTTTACACCAAGGCAACTGAAGAACATCAAAGCAACTGAAGTTGCTATGGTGTTCTCATTATTGAAGCAGCTCTATTAGCTTTCCAGACGCTCAGTCACAGTAGCGACAATTGTCGATATTGATATTGGTTGTTTTTATTTCTTGGTTTTGGATTTTATTTGTTTTTATATTATTTTAGTTTTTATCATTGTTATATCAGTGATGAAGACGCTTCGTATCATACATGCGAAATATCCGTGTCGTTTTAGTTTTTTTTTTCTTTCTACTAGCCGTAGTAGACTGTTAGAAAATTGTTGTTTCAAGCTTCCGTCTTTTCTAGTTTGAGAAAAAACTACATCTATTCTCTATATTTACATATATTTACATCTATATATCCATCATCTATATCTACATCATATATCTACATCTATACTCTGATTGGTCAATCATAGATTTTATGCTTGAAAGCTAAAAAAATTAAGAACGGGATACATAGTTGGCGCTGTAGTCATGCTTAATTTTTATTTTCTCCACAAGTGTAACTGTAATATAACCCGAGCCTCTCTTTGCCAGAACAAAATTTGCATTTTACTGAAAAAATACAAATGAATGTTCATTATTAGTTGATATACATATGCCTACATTCAGTATACTAAATGTGAATACTATTTGATCTGTTAATTTAAAATAAAGGACATTTTTCCTGTACAGTACACACTATGTTCTGGCCTGGGAAGGCATAGGGGTTTTGCGCCCAACTTATGCTAGTTTCTATTCGTTTTGAGTTTGACTCGGTTAATTATTGTAATTTCTATTCGTTTCGGGTTTCATTTATTTATCGATGCTGATTTGTGGTAGTTTCACGCTTGGTAGATTATTTGATTTTATTTGCTCATTTTTTGTTTAATGGAGTTCTTTACTTTTCTTTCGAAAACTTATTTTGTGGAAAATGTTTTTTAAATTAATCTCAGGAATAGATGATGTATTAAGTTGAACCTTTCAGGCATGTTGAAAAGTACTTGGGTGGCAAAGAGCCCCCTTGTGATTTTTAGATTCCTCCATCCCCCATCAACACTGATTAAAATTTAGAAATTTTGAAACAGCCACTTAGTCAAAATAGTCAAAAAGTATAACAACTATGCTTCTGCGGATCGCAAGCTTCCTACAGCTCCAGGGAAAATGGTTTTAAATTAGCCAATTTGCCCATTTTTAACATGCAGGATTTATTATTGGGAAAGGGGGGAATTAAAATCCTGGGTGGGTCAGAAGGGTAATGAGTTGAAACTTGTCAGAATCTTGATGGAGTTGTTAAATTAAATCAAAATACACTATTTGAATCCAAGTTGTCAAAACGGCATATCTGCTATACCTTAGGAGCAGCTAAGGGTATTAACTTGAAACTTTCGGGATCACCATTGGTACAGCTACTGTGACTGTAATTGTCATTGTGGCTATTTGGGACTGTGGTTGCTTGTGACTACTTGCAAGTGTGGCTACTTTCCATTCAAACTACGATTACATTCGACTGGGACTCTGGCTAATTGTGACCGAGGCCGCTTATGACATCTACTGCAACTACTTGCGACTATGACTGCAACTGCAACTACTTGTGACAATAGATGTGACTACTTGCAACTGTGACTACTAGTGACTTTGTCCGCTTGCGACTGTAAATACTTGTAAATGCCAACACTAGCGACTGCGACTACTTGTGACAGTGACTGAGACTAAGGCTACTTGCAGCTGCGACTATCACTAATTGCGACTGCGACAACTTGCGACCTTGGCTACTTGTGACTATAACTATTTGCAACTGTGACTACTTAAGACTGTGACTACTTAAGACTGCAAATACTTGCGACTGAGACAACTTATGTATGCGACTGCAGCTACCTTTGACTGTGAGTACTTGCAACTTGTGACTGCGAGTGCGACAGCTAGCGACTGTGAATATGACAGCTCGTGACTACAACTACCACTACTTGTGACTGTGGCTGCTACTACTAGTACTGCTACCACTACTGGGGCTGCAAATGTGACTGCAAGTACTACTGTAATTTCTACCATTACAACTAGAACTATTAAACTAAATCAAAAGATTTTAACTGTATCCTGCTTGTCAAAATAGCACAGTGGATCCAAGTTTTTCAGAAGAGAGTTTATCAGTTTTTCAGATCCAAGTTTTACGGGTAGCATTTCGGGTAACTTACGAACCGGAACTTTCGTAGAATGTTAAGAGGGATGTTAAATCAAATCAAAAGACACTATCAACTCTATGCCTCCAGGTTGTCAAAACGACATTTCCTCAATATTTCAAGAAAAGTTAGGGAAGGTTATCAAGTTGAAACTTATGTTCAGCGAGATTTTGATTTAAATCAAAAGACACTACTTAAAATAAGGAAATTATAATAAGATATTTCAGTTCTTAAGCCAAAGACGAGAAAAACTAGAGAAATTTCCATTGTATTAATCAATAATAAAACTTTAGTAATCACAAACGAACAGTAACAAATTTTGGAAAATTTTCAAAAAAAAAACTTTCCATCAGAAATAAAGTCCAATAGCTATTCGAACTCAAAAGAAAACACAGATATTATTATCAAAAAATAAACGAAACAAAAACGAACGGAAACTAAAATAAATGATTATGTGAAGCACAAACATAAGAGATACTGATATAAATGAAAAAATAGGTTTCATAACGGTAGAAATTAAACTAAATATTCAAGTTAAAGATAAAAAGAACAAAGATTACTACAAACAGGAATATGGCTATTGCAACCTTCCCCCTTCCAATTGAAGATAAAATCTTGAATTGCAGAGATTTCAATGAATTTTTATGATCATAATTAAATATTCAATCTATTTTCATTAGTTCTTTCCACTCATCTTGATTATTATACTGATTTATTTTTTTATTTGTCGTCAATTTTTTGATAAATTAAACCACACTGCTTAAAATATGTATGGTTTTCAACAAAATCCCTAACAAATATCCTGTTGTGTTAGATTTTTCAATTTTAATTAAAAGTTTCACTCTTCACTATGATTTTTAAAACTTCACTATTCCTCTAAAAACAACTAAAAGTGACTCAAACTGGAGTCCATCAAAATATCGTAAAGGGTAGGGTTTACTTCAAAAAATAAAGGGATTTTAGTGGAATAATGTAACAGGTTGTTTAAATGAAAATTAACAATAAGAAAGCCAATTATATAATATATTTTACCATATATATTGCAAGGTCAGTCATCAAATTTAAGAAATAAAATAATGAGCCATAAATGTAAAATAGAATTTTTCAAAGCGACAACGCTCAATTATGTTAAAAATTTTATAACACATAATTATGTTAAAAAACTTTAAAATTTTTCTTAACACATAATTATGTTAATTTTTTTAACAATATTAATAAATATTGTTAAAAATTAACAATATTCATAATTTATGTTTACCCTCTTTGCAAAAAAAATACAAATATTGATGGAACAGCAAATATAAAAAAGAAAAATACACACAATCACACTACTTAAAAATTTATTATAATCTGAAAAAACAAGCATTGCCAATCATGTAAATTTTATATAAAAAAAAACTTTGCTTGAGCATAAAAAGGCTTTACATATTAGGCAAACAAAATGCAATATGAAGATAAGACAACGACAACACCTATAAAAAAAACTACACTATCTAAACATAAATATAATTCAGAGGAAAATCAAATATACGTTCGTATCGATATACAGTTTTGGGAACTTGTCGATAGTTCATCCAATTTTCTGACACAAAATAATCTGCGTTTCTCAACGACAATTCCATGTTCATCCAAAAAGGCTAAGAAAATTGTACAGTATCTGATGAATTGTCCACGGATGATAAGGCGTTCGTTCTTTTTTTTAAGCTTCCAAATTGGCATATCATAAAATAAATGGGGCACAAATATAGCAGTAGAGATTCTTCCCATGCAACACTTGTCAAACTCTCACTTCATTTTGGCAAGCATAAAAAAAGCAAGGAAAGTTTATCCTTGATAGCTTGAATAACAAGGATTACTGAGTTTTTCATAGACAAACCAACAGGGATACCTAAATAACTCAAAGCATTTCTACGCCCAGTTGAAAACGACCCAGCTAGAAAAACCCCTTTTGCTTCAATACTTGGATTAAGGTTAGGGTTGCCACCCGATAAAAAACACAAGATTTTAATGATTTTTTATTGATTTAGTGATTTTTATTGATTTTTTATTGATTTAATGATTTTTTTCCATTATTTAGTGATTTATCTGCTGATTTAGTGAATTTTTAGGCCAATATGAAAAATCACCAGAAATAGTGATAAATCACTAGGGATGGTGATCTCGACCACGGATGAAGAAACCTTCGAGGAAAGACCTATGGTTGAAAGCCTAGATTTTATGACAATAAAAGCCATTTGAAGTGATTCAGAACCGTTGTTGGCAAGGGTTTATCATAGGCAGCGCAATCGCGCTGCCTAAGTAAAGAGCAATGTTGGCACAATGTAGTTTTTTCCATGCCAGGGCACTTCGTATCGAAGAATTTGTCGTAGAAACTTCGAAAAGGGTTCATTCGATTGGAAATTGGAGTGGCTAGTGCCCTTTTTAATAGTCGAAAGTGATTGGAGGGTAACTAGCCACCCCCCCACTCCGGTCATTCCCTCACACACATCCAATCAAGATTTTGAGATAGCCATTTTGTTCAGCGTAGTTGATTTCCAGATAGAAAATATATTTTTGAGGAGGACACCCCCCCCCCCCACAACCCTCAGGGCAAGGGTTTTAAGTTACACCCTGGGGGATAGAAGAACGATGTTGACACACTGTGTTATTTATTAATTTTTTTTTTTGCTTTAGAGGAGGACAGTTCGTATCAAAGAAATTGTCGAAAAGGGCTCATTCAATTGGAAATTGGAGTGGCTTGTGCCCTTTTTAATAGTCGAAAGTGATTGGAAGGCTACTAACACCCCTTCTACGCCCACCATTTCCCGAAACACATACAACCAAAATTTTGAGATAGCCATTTTATTCAACGTAGTTTTAAGTTCTGGAAATTTGGTCTTTGAGGTTGAACCCCCCCCCCCCCCCCAGCCCTTAGGGCAAGGGTTGTAAGTTATGCCCTGGGGAAATATAAGGTTTTTACAGAACGCGTTGTCGTAGTAACTTCAAAAAGGGCTCATTCAATCGGAAATCGAAATGGCTGGTGCCCTTTTTAATAGTCGAAAGTGATTTGAGGGCAACTAACCCCCCTCTCAATCCCACTTTTTCCCAAAACACATCTAATCAAAATTTTTAGATAGCCATTTTATTCAACGTAGTTGAAAGTTTTGGAAATTAGGTCTTTAAGGATGACAACCCCTCCCCAAATCAGTCGCTCAGGGCAAGGGTGGTAAGTTATGCCCTGGGTCACTCACTTTCGACTATTAAAAAGGGCAATTTTAATTTCCAATCAAATGAACCCTTTTTGAAATTTCAACCGCCCCTGGGTGGTGGGACAAAAACTTCTTTTTCTTCCAACGATTTATCAATTGAGTGAATGTGCATTGTCAGTTTAATATACATATACTTATATTTAGTAATCAAAATGTTAATATTATTTGATTTATTAAATTTATAAAAGTAAAAACATTTATATTTTTTTCAGTAAAGTGCAATAGGGAAAGCATAGGGGTTTTGAGTCTAACTTATGTTAATTTCTGCTTTTTTTTTAGTTTGACTCGGTTATTTATTGTAATTTCTGTTCGTTTTAGGTTTCTTTTATTTATCGATGATGATTTGTGGTAGTTTCACGCTTGGTAGATCATTTGATTTTATTTTTGCTCATTTTTTGTTTGATGGAGTTCTTTACTTTTCTTTGAAAAACTTATTTTGTGGAAAAAATCAATTAACCGATGGCTCAGAAATGAGAGAATGTTTCCAGTGACCGTTTGAATAGTATTAGTCGATACTTAACTTACTAAACTTAATTCTCCTGCTGACTTTGCGCCAGCGTCTAGAGAGCAGACACTCCTTCTCCAGTAAACACGGTCTTCAGCCACCACGAGTGCATTCTTGCTTATTCTTGCCTGGTGTCATGCAGGTCTAATTTTTGCCTTGATTAGGGAATGATGGAGACCATGGGAACGACCGCGTGTTCGTTCCCATCCAGCGGCCACGGGGTTGCAATCGTATACAATGCGAATAGGGGTTTCTTCTGACATTTGGATGAGGTGGCCGTACCATCTCAGTGTACTTTTTACAACTTGCAGAGAGAATGGAACCAGCATCAAGCCGGACCGAAGTTTGATGTTGCTGATAAAGTCGTACCAGTAAAGTCCCTCTATTTTCCGGAGTCATGTGTTTTGGATTACATCCAGCTTCCTCAAAGTCACGGTGGTTCCCGGCCAATTTTCTGTGCCATATAGTATTATTAGATACAATTGGAATAATAACAGATCCGTGTTTAATCCCTCTCTTTAATGGAACACGTTTGAGGAAATATACGAAACCCCATCCTAACATCAGTATTCTAATACCACTGCCATAGGCTAAAGCAAATGAAAGCGTTGACGGCATTGTAATGGAGTGCAACCATAGCATAGAACTGAAGAAAACAGTCAAATGCCCTGAAAATGTGTGTATACGTAATATGCGTGAATATACATACCTGACTTATCGAGAATATATGTAAAGACTATATCAAAAATATTGGAAGACTTTTCCTAGCCAAATGGTACCATACAGTACTAAATACGTAAACACCTTGTGCGTTTTGAATTCACAATAAAACTGAAATAAAACTGAATGCCAAGAAAACTCCATC